>NW_024731517.1:0-24755 GCF_018991925.1 Homarus americanus | reverse complement strand
GTACTGTGCTGTACATTTTTACAAACATTAAACATGGCAAGAAAAGCTATTAAAAAAAAAGAGATAAAAACTTCACTTTAATTTACAGTTCCTATCCTCGGCGACAGGACGGGGGTCATCGGGCTCATCATCACTCAATTCCATAACGGGTGGTGAAGTGGGGGCTGTAGATATATGAGACGAATATGGCTGTAATATGTAACTTTGTACTATTTACCATTATTGATTCAGGTCTCTGTATTATATGTTTTATAATCATACTCCCTTTTGTCACTGTGTTAGTTCAGACTTTGGGCACATGCGCGCTGTACGCGCATGTGCAGAGAAAGATACCCAGAGAGATTCCAAGACAGGACGCTGTTTACCCTGTCTTAACTCCTTTTGTGTGTTTGTCCCAGAAATAGAACTTACGAACTTGACATCAGTGTGTTTCCTTTACCCCTGATTGGAAGTATCACCTGAGTCTCTCCCACAGGGGCGACGGTGGATTCAGCTGCTTCCTCACTGCCGCCAGTGATTGATGGTGTTAAATCTCTCCTTCGGTGATCAAAGAACATGGTGATGGGGAGTTGTCGTCTCTTTCATTCATTTCTTCCATGATGTTTTTGTATGGAGCGAAAACGTCATCCATCCCTCGCATGAATTTCAGGGCACGCACCATGGAGGGGTCCATACTATAGGCCAGGTTTTTCAGTGCCTCAATATTCCTGGTCATCTCCCCCAACTTCTCCAACGTTATTTCTTGGTGCTCTTCCTCTTCCTCATCCTCTTTCCCTTTCGCTTCCTTTTCCTCTTCCTTGCCTGAATCTACTAACTCCTGTAGATCCTCCTCGGTCAGCTCAGTGTCGTGCTCTTCAATTAGCTCCCTAATCTCGTCCTCTGCCATGTCCCGGAAGCCTTCAGCATCCACTTTCCTTGACAGTGCCAGGGTCTTTCTGAATATTTTCATTAAAATCCATCAAAATCATTTTCCTTGTCATCGTCTTAAGCACCAAACAGCTCCTCCCAGTCTTCTCCTTGAACAGGGCTAGAGGGTACGTGTTTTTTGAATCGTTTTCAATTAAAAAAATGTTACAGCACATGTATATTTTACCTAAACTGTGCCTGAATGACTATATTCTCAGAAATAAATAGTAGTTTTGCTGAAACGTGATGTATTTCAATGTAAAATAGGATAAAATACATGACGAAAACAAGAGACTTTACCTAACCTTCCGATGTTCAAGATATGTTACTCGTTTTTTTAGTAGTTTTCGGTTAAAATACTCTTATATTAGTGATATTCTATTCATACTGTGCTTGATATAATACATTCACGGAAATGTAATATTTTTGCAACTACAATGCTGATGTCAACACAAGCGTGGTTGCAGTGAGACTGACTGAGTGAGGGAGAGCTATGCGTGTGTGTGTGTGTGTGAGGTTGCGGGAGCGGGTGGTGTCCCGTGTTCGGTGCCGCGCGCGAGTTGAATGGCGCGCGATTTGAATGCACTTCAATTACTTCAATGTACAGAATATTCCTTTGGCGGGGCAATCCGCGCATTTGCAAATCCGTGAATGCTAAACCCTCGTATGTGAAGGGCCAACTGTATATGCAATGCAGCAGGCTAATAACATTATTTGGATTTACATAATTATGTACTGTACTATAGTCTGTTTTTGTGATAAAAACTACTAAGTATAGTATAGTATGTATAACTTTAACAGCGGACAACCGTATTTATCTTGTTGACTCTATAGACACAGAATCATGACACACAGCTGAATATCTGTTGAAATTAGCTGAATGTGCTCCAAAAAAGTGTGAAGACAAATTTGGATGCACAGTAAGAAGCTGTGTAACAGATAATGCTGCTAATATGACAAAAATGAGAAGTGAATTCGGACAAGATAAATCCATTATAACATATGGTTGCTCTGCACACCTGTTAAATTTGCTTTCACAAGACCTGCAAATCAAGAACATTAAGGAGCACATTACTGAAATCATTAAGTACTTCAGAAATCATCACATCCCAGGATCTTTGTATAGAAGAGCAGGAGGAACAATGCTAGTAATGCCATCAGACACACGATGGAACACAGTGACAGATTCTATTGAATCTTATTTAAAGAACTGGGAGACCCTTGTCAAAGTGTGCAAAGAAAATAGTGAAGACATTGATAAGAAAATTGAAAGGAAAGTTAATGATAAGACTTTAAAAAGAACTGCTGTGGCATTGGACTGTGTCCAGAGAGAACATACCCTATTAAGTGATGCTGTAGAAATCTGGGTAAAACTGAAAACTGATATTATGGAGTATTTAACAGATAAGAAGGATATGGATAATTTTGAAAAAAGAATCAAAGTAGCATTGACACCTGCCCATTTTCTAGCTAATGTGATAGATCCAAGGTATCAGGGCAAACATCTGACTCCTGAGCAGCGAGACATTGCAGAACAGTATGTGTGCGAGTCTCTTCCACATTTCCTTTCAACTTTAATGTCCTTCCATGGAAAAAGTGCACCATTTAAAGAGGTCTATTTTGGTAAAGATGTTGTAAAATCTTTCTCACCCCTTGCTTGGTGGCAGTATTTTGCCATTGATATGACAGAAAATGTAATGGATGTTCCTAGGCAATTATTTACAGCTGTTGCATCATCAACAGGGGTTGAGAGAATTTTTTCCACATATGGATTTGTACACTCAAAGGTAAGAAATCGCCTAGGACAGGAAATGGCATCTATGCTTGTCACAGTACATAAGCATTTGAATGTTCAACTAAGCTAATTTAAATGTTTTGAACTATTTTTGCTGTTTACAGAATGAGAATATTGTGTAGACTTGAAGTTATTACCGGTAATTCTTAATACAGTCAACCCTCACTTTACACGGTTAATTCAATCCACAGGGTACCGCGGAAAGTGAGAAACGCGTAAAGTGAACAACATAACATATGGGATTAATTGAAATAGAGACCGGGCCGACCCCCAAACTCCACTTTTTGACGACACACAACTATGTTGTAGTAAAAATATTATCTTAACTTTATGATGGTATGCACACACAATTAATAATTAAGAGAAATATCAATAATATTAGGTTTTTAACACTTACATTAATAGAAAAGATGGCTGGGCACACGGGGATGGGGGGTTGGTTCCGAGGCAGAGGGCAGATTATTGGCCCTCACCTGTATCACTTGTATCAATTGTATCACTATCCACCACAGAGGCTTGCAGGGCCTCTTTGTCAAACCCCTCAAAGTCCATATAAGTCCATATCCTCACTATCATTATCACTAGGGCCCGGATAGTTATGCATTTGCATATTTCATATGCAAATGCATATTTTGCGTGATTTCTATGATAAGTGCATATTACCTAGATAACTGCATATAAATGCATATTTTGGTAAAATATTCATCTGGCAGTATCTCTTTGTTGCCACTGAATGAGCACACGTGGTACTGGGAGGTGAGGTGAGGTGTGGTTAGGTGAAGTGAGGTGAGGTCACGTCGCTTTAATCTGTCGTTTCCACACCTGGTCATGACTCATTGGACTAGTGAGTTAGTCAGTCAGGAGCAGTGCTGCTGTGTGGAGCTACTCTCTTCTGCTGCTCGTGAAAATGCCGAAAGTACAAAGAAACCAAAATGAAGTGCTGAGATCATATGTAAAGGAATTTGATGCATTTACTACTGATGGAAGTGTACTGTTTTGTAAATATTGTGAAGCACCAGTGACAGCGAGCAAGAAATTTCAAGTCCAATAACACCTTAAAACAAGCAAGCACATCCGACTCGAAGCTGTTAACTATTTTGTTTCCGTATAACCTGCATTCTTGGCTTTATAAGTGACATTTTTAGTGCATGTAAATGCATATTTCCCCCGTTTTTAGTGCATATTTGCATGCATATTTCATGGTTTTTTAGTGCATAACTATCCGGACCCTAATTATCACTATCACTGACTTGGGCCGGCTGTGGTGGGTGGCGGGTGAAGAACTCAGTAATGTTTTGATGACTGGGCGACCTTGTGCGCACCATGCTCGCGCCGCTTACACAACATAGTGGATGGCGGGAGAGATGGCAGGAGGTTTGGATCCAAAAATGGCGCGGCTCGCCAGCCGCTCTCCACGTAAAGGGGTACACGCACCGCGGAATGTGAGCATTCCTGTTTCGGCAGGGTACCGCATAATGTGAGCATTCCTGTTTCGGCAGGGTACCGCATAAACGTGGAAACGCGGAATGTGGGACCGCGTAAAGCGAGGGTTGACTGTACACTATAATCCTACAAATGTAAGAAAATAAACTTGTTACCAGTATTATTTTTTTTACAAAATGAGAATATTATTCTGTTGACTTGAAGAAGTTAAGTTATTAATTTTTGAAACACTGTAATCCTATAAGAGCATTTATGATAATTTCATTATTACATTTGGATTTGTGCACTCAAATGGAAGATATGTTACCAGTTTTCTTTTATTTTACAAAAAGAATATTATTGTGTTAAATTCCATTGGTACATGTACTGCATAAATATCTTAATGCCTATTTTCTGTTTATTATCCTGAATAAGCTTTGGTTGAAAAATACTGTTTTTATGTTTTAAAAATACTATTTTAATGCAATTAGTAAAAATAAAAAAAAATTGATTTAAATAAAAAAAATCCGATTTAAATCAAATGAATCGTTTTTTTATTTTTTTTTTAAAAATCATGATGTTTTCCAACCCTGGGTAGTGGGTAACATCACACCTGGAAGTGACTGTACAATGAAATATTGCTGGTTAACAGTACATTAATCAAGACAGTGAATAAAATCATCTGGTGGTAGCTAGAATAAAGTTGTCAAATGGCAGCAAAAGGGTTAAGACAATGAGATCAGTTCATAAAACCTGAAGTTGATAACTATACATAAGACACTAAAGATCGGTCCATTAATATACAGTAGTGCCCCGATTTACGCGGTCAATTGAACCCACAGGGTACCGCGTAAAGTGAACAACAGAACATATGGGATTAATTCCAATAGAGACTGGCCCGACCCCCAAACTCCACTTTTTCCGACACAATACCTATGTTGTAGTAAAAATAACATCTAAATTTTAGGATGGTATGCTCACACAATTAATATTTAAGAGAAATACAGTCGCCAGGTTAATGTCCATTCAAATAATGGACTCAAATCCCCCCCCCTCTTCCCAGCTCACTGGCCCCTACCTCTCTGAGAAATGATTGGGTGAAACACTAGATTTTAACGTTTAGTAATAAATAATACCTCAGACTAAAGTTAGGATAATATAATTGACATTTCTGGATTCCTTGCAGGTCAGGGAATATTTTGAATGTAAACTTCATATATTTTGCACAAACAATAAAATATTTGCTTTGTGTAAACCAAATTATTACATTAGATCTAAAATTTGTATGTCTAATGCAAAATCCATGATGTTTATATTCAAAATGATCATCATACTGTACGAATTCCAGCAATGTAAATTATATTCTGGCTGGGTAATTTGTATAAATTTTATGAGCTAAATAAAAATTTTTACTTCACCCGCGTATATGAGTCGATGCACCTCGGAAAGTGAAAGTCCGGTTCTGGCGAGGTACTGCGTAAATGAGAAATCGCGGAAAGTAAAACCGCGTAAAGCGGGGTAATACTGTATAGTAAGGCCCCAGTGTATGTGAGAGTTGCATTCTTGGGATCCCTGCACAAGTTCGAATTTGTATTTAATTGGGTCCTCCCTGTATACAGTGGTCCCTCAGTTAATGAACGCCTCCGTTAGCGAATTTTCGGTTCACGAATTACCTTCCAAAAGAATCTTCAATTCGGTTAACGAAAAATTTTTTTAACGAAATCCTTACGAAAATCATGTTTTGTTTTGAACATCAGCTGATTAGCTGAGGAGGTACTCAGCCAATTCAGTAATCTCTTCTATGTTTACATTCGTTTCCATTAGAGTAAATATCAAGAAAATTGTGCTCTTTAATATTTGTGCATTTTTTTATACAGTATTAAAATTATTGGTCATTCTAAAATTTAGCCATCCAAGCTCTGTCTACATAAAGTTTTTCAACTATTTTTGGCTCATATACAGTGAACCCTCACTTTAAGCGGTAAATTGAACCCACAGAGGCCCGCGTAAAGCGAGAAACGCATAAAGTGAACAACATAACATATGGGATTAAATGAAATAGAGACCGGCTGACCCCCAAACTCCACTTTTTCTGACACAATACCTATGTTCTAGTAAAAATAACATCTTAACTTTATGATGGTATGCACACACAATTAATAATTAAGAGAAATATCAATAATATTAGGTTTTTTAACATTTACGTTAGTAAAAAAGCTGGGTCGGCACACGTGGATATGCTATGAGGTGGGTACACAAGAGGTTTAGTGGAGTCAATGGCAGACTGCAGTATGTTGCTGACTTTAAGTGTTCTGTATGTGCAGGTAACCATATGCCCACATTAAGGCTGGAGAAACTCAACATTGGGGATACATTCCTGGACTGAGTTGATGAATTTTGTTATCTGAGTGACATGATCATTGCTGGTGGGGGTGCTGAAGTCTGCTCATTTGCAAGATTCGGAAGTGGCTGGTGGAAGTTTGGGGAGTTACTGCCTTTATTAACAGCAAGAGGACCTTCCCTCCAAGTGAAAGGAAGAATGTATGCAGCTGGTGTGAGAAGTGTGATGTTCTATGGAAGTGAAACATGAGCAGTTCAAGTCTAAATGTGGAGAGGAAGAGAGCCAGGGGTAGGTGAAGTATGTCATGTGGAGAACTTGTAAGATATGATATTAGAGTTAGGAATCTGGCAAGAGAGACAGCAAGAGACTTAGCAGTATGGAGAGTTGCCATCAGGTAACCACAGCTAAGTTAGCTAACCCACATAAGCATGGAAAAATACTGTAAAATGATGATGATTATGATTAATATACTGTAATTCTTTTGTCAGGTCCTGGCAGATGGAGGTATTTGCTGCATAGATGAGTTTAGCAGTGTCCGTGATGCAGATAGAGGAGCTATTCATGAAGCCATGGAGCAACAGACTATTAGTGTTGCCAAGGTAAAATTCACCAAGTAATTATTTTTGTTGCTTGGCTGCAGTTCAACTTCTTGTGGCCATAGCACCCTCCAGGAAGCCAGTGAATTCCAGTGGTCACTGTTAAAATCTCATGTCTCTTTTAGAGATCATACTGAAAAATTGTGTTTGCTGTGTTAAGATTGGGCAGGAAGCTTGTTAAGTGGTTTGTGGTGTTTGGGGCTGTGTTACAGTGAACCCTCGAAGATCCAAACTGAAAAGGGGGACCACCTGTCCAGAAAAGCCGATTGTCTGCATCTTCCAGCGAATAATAAATGATATAAGATACACCAAAAATACAGTATACAGTGGTCCCTCGGTTAACAAACGGTTCGATTAACGAAATTTTGGTTAATGAATTAGCTACCATAAGGATCTTCAATTCGGTTAACAAACAAAACTTTGATTAACGAAATCCTTACGACAAACACGTTTTGTTGTGAGCATCAGCTGATCAGCTAGTCCGCCAATACAGTAATCAATTCAATTTCAATTGTATATTCCTTGATAGAGGAAGCGGGATCCTAGTGCTGTCACTAGGTACCCCTGTACATTAACACCAGAAGCATCTGGCAAGTGTGACAAGTATATACAGTATAAATATTATAAAGGGGCTTACTAAAGCCTAAGGAAGGAAGGATATTCCTTTAACACATAATCAATGTTATTTACATAATATCTGGCCAGTATGGGGAGGATCATCGTGTCTCCGTCAGGGGGTCGTGGAGTGGTGGTCCAGCAGGCGTCATGGAAGCGTTGTGTGTGGGGACATCTTAGGAGGTAGTGGATAAGGGTGCGGCTGTCGGGTCTTCTGCATAATGCACAAGAGCGTTGCTCAGGGGATGCGGGGATACCAATCTCCCAAGCAAAGTCATACCCAATGATGATACGGGCAGCAATCACGTCCCCTTTCCGCGACCCTTTCCCGTAGACATACGAGAGGTCAGGAAGTTTACGGAGGACATCGTACCAGGTGGGCGGGGAGTCCAGGGGGATGGCTGCTTCCCGAGCTTCTCTCTGTTTGCGGCGAATTTGGGTCCTAATCTGTAAAAGTGTTCGAGGACAACGTAGTCAGGTGTGGCCTTGTTGCAGCCAGTCTTGGCAAGGCCATCTGCCTCATTCCCCAAGATACCGACATGACTGGGTATCCATAGGAATGTCACAGGACGGCCTGCATCCTGAAGTGTGGATGTTAACCCTAGTATTCGGAGGATGAGTTCCTTATTTTCCCCTGATCCAAATGCGATCCCGTCGAGAGCAGACCTGGAATCGCAGCAGACAAGCAAGGGGCAGAAACCATCTGCTTCTTCCTCAGCGAGAAGGGCAGCAAGGAGGGCTATTAGTTCACCCTGAGTGGAGGATGCCCCGTCAGAAACTCTGAGAGATATTTTGATAGGCTCAGGGGTATCAGGACGGGAGATGTAGACACCAGCCCCGGCCCGACATGTAGCGGGGTCAACAGAACCATCAGTGTAGATGACGACCCTAACTGGGGACCAGTGGGCGATCCTGGAGAGGTGGTATTTGCAGAGAATAACAGGGTTCACGTGGGATTTTGGGAGCGGTCCACTGAGGGCAATCACTTCAGGTTGAAAATCCAGCCAGGGAGAAGGAGACGAATCAACAGCAGGGGTGACAACAATATCAGGCAGGAGGCCGTGTTCCTGAAGGGCTTGGATGAGTGACCCTCGCCACTGTCTTCTAGATGGAGGTCGGCCTCAGACAGCAGGAGTCAAGTTGGCTTGGACATAGTTGCCCCGAGGATCCCGTAGAATGGAAATGGCAGTTTTTAGGTAAAACTCCTGGACACGATCCTGTAAGGGGGAAAGACCAAGTTCGTTATATAGAGAAGTAGAGCGTGTCCACTGAGGAGGCCCAAGAATGATACGAGCAGCTTTCCTCTGGATAACTTCGAGACGGTTGACAGCAGTCCGACTAATGTTGACGAGGGCAGGGGCGGCATAGTCGACACAGGAGCGGACAAAGGACTTGTACTTGGTGAGAAGTACAGGGATGGTGGCACCAAGGGAACCCCTGCACATGGTAGAGAGGGGAGCAAGACGCCGAAAGCATATGTCTCGAAGATAGCGGACTTCAGGGATCTGACAACGTGTGCGAGTTACATACACACCCAGGTATTTTGTCTCATTAACCCAGTCCAAGGGCGTTCCTGATAAGAGAAGGGGTGGAGATACAACACGACCGTGCCACATGGCTTTTGTTTTGCAGTTGAAAGAAGGAAACCAAGTGAATCACACTCTCTGGAGACCAGATCAAGGGCTTCCTGCATGCTGAGGTAGTCAGGGGGTAGGAGGAGGACATCGTCGGCATATCCTGAGTGGACAACTTCTGTCGGCCACGGGAGAGATGCAATCGAGTGCATGAGAGAGTTAAACAAGGTGGGACTCAGGACTCCACCTTGAGGGGTGCCGAGGTTCATTTCTTGAACAGGAGATATAGAGCCTTCAACGCGAACCCGGGCCCGACGTCCAGTGAGGTAAGAGGCGATCCATTGTAGAAGTCTCCCTTTAACCCCTAACCGTGCAAGTTCAGCTAAAATGAGGGCAGGCTGAGCCATATCAAAGACTCCCTTGATATCAAGGAAGACGGAGATGCGGGCAGTCTGATTGCAATAAAAGGAAGCAATGGAGTGTGCTGTGCTGCGATGTTGTATGAAACCATTGAGGGAGTTGTGGAAGCCACCTATGGTGTGAAGAAGGCGACGATGGAGTATCCTCTCCATCATCTTGCAAACACTGGAGGTAAGACTAATGGGTAGATATTTCCCAGGATCTCCCGGCTTAGGGATGGGGATAATAGTGGCATTTTTCCAGTTGGACGGGAGAACCCCATGTTCATAAGACATATTGTAGAGAGCGGGCAAGGGGCCGTTAGGAATATTAGTACAGGCGTTGAGGAGTAGGTTATCTGATCATCCCCAGGAGAGGTGTCTTTTCTAGAGCGACGAGCACTGTCAAGCTCGAACTGTGTGATGGGATGATCAGTGGGGGCAGGGGAGGTAAGAGCAGCACGAACAACAGGCTCAGACGCATCGATGCGAGCCTGCACTGCCTCCTGCATCGGATCTGGAAGTGCCTCATACAGTAATCTGTTCTGTGTTTATATTCGTTTCCAGTGGAGTAAATATCAAGAAGGTTGTGTTCTTGAATATTTTTTCATTTTCTATATTAATATTATTGGTCATTCTAAAATTTAGCCATCAGTGCTCTGTCTATAAAAAATTTTTCAAATAATATTTTTGGCTCGATATATGTAACTTTATTCATTTATTGAAACTCATTTGCATGCATACACTGTCCTAAGGGCAAAGGTGTACTGTACATGTAATCAAAATAATGTACTAAATGATTACTAAAATTTTTGTCTACAGTTTTCTCATGTTTACATTCAAATTAATCACTATCTTGTAAGAATTCCAGCAATGTAAATTATGTTCTCCCCGGTCACTTCTGTGACATTTTATAAGCAAAAACAAAAACTCAATCTGAAGGACATAAATAAACATATAAATACTTCACTAGACCTTCAGTGCCAACTGTCAAACATGTCACTGTCACCTCCCCTTCCTCCCTCCCTCCCCCCCTCCCAGCCAGGGTTTGGTGGTTATACAGTAGGCTTCAAGTTTTTATCTTATTTAATTTCACAGACTAAAGTTAGGAGAATATAATTTGCATTGCTGGAATCCTTGAAAGACAGTGAATAATTTGAATATAAATGTTATATATTTTGCACAATAGATAAAAATTAATCACCTGTATCACATTACAGAAGTGATTTAAGAGTAAAAGTATATATATATATACAGTTAACCCTCACTTTACGCGGTTAATGTAACCCGGAGGGTACCGCGGAAAGCGAGAAACGCGTAAAGTGAATAACATAACATATGGGATTAATTGAAATGGAGTCCAGGCCGATCCCCAAACTCCACTTTTTGACGACACATAACTATGTTGTAGTAAAAATAACATCTTAATTTTATGATGGTACATGCACACAATTAATACTTAAGAGAAATACAGTCGCTAAGTTAATGTCCATTCAAATAATGGACACGACTCCCTCCCCCTCTTCTCGCACTACACTGCTGGCTCTTCCCTCTCTGAGAAATTTTGGGGGGAAAACCAGGTATAGTAATAAATAATACCTCAAACTAAAGTTAGGATAATATAATTGACATTGCTGGATTCCTTGTAAGACCAGGAATATTTTGAATATAAATGTCATATATTTTTCGCAAAAGATAACATATTTACTCAGATTAAACATTACATCTAAAATTTGTATGTCTAATGCAAAATATATGATGTTTATATTCAAAATGATCACCAAATTGTAAGAATTCCAGCAATGTAAATTATATTCTGGCCGGGTAATTTTTATGAATTTTATGAGCTAAATAAAAAAAATAAAAATTATACTTCACCGCGTATATGAGTAGATGAACCGTGTTAAGTGAAAGTTCGGTTCTGGCGAGGCACCGCATATATGAGAAATCGCGTTAAGTGAAACCGCGTAAAGCTGGGTAATACTGTGTGTGTGTGTATATGTATATACTGTATGTATGTAAAGAGTGTGCCATCGTCACGATATGTTTCCCATGTTGAGTGGGGGCTTGTGCTTAGCGCCTGATGGCCAGTGCCCAGCCCAGCGCTGTTATAATAAAGTCTATAAAGCTTATGGTCTGTGGCTCAACCTCTCATGGCAGTGGTGTTAGGATATGCTTGAGGGCCCGACACGCCATTACAGCCCTGACAAGAAGCTGACATGGCCCTACAAATCCCCGATTCTCGGCGCCTCAGGCAGGCTTCTCTGACGGGAGACACCGCGCGCCCAGCAGGCCATGTGAGTGCGTGATGGCTCCAGATGGCGTCTCAGGTGCTGGCGTGGTCATGCTTCTATGCGGTCACTTGAAGCCCTCCAGCATGTAGCTCCAGTGTGGGGAGCGAAATGCCAGCAGCTGCGTTTAGGACATGGGCCGGTCATGGGTCATGGGTGCTTTGCTGACGGGTGGCCAGCTGGTGGCCACACTGCTCGCCTGAACTGCGTCCCTTTACTCAAATAATTGACTGAATACTAGCCGGTCGAGTAGGAGCAGCTCTCGCCCAAAAAAAGCCCTGGGCATACATCAGTAGAATGGTTCTTCAATGCTAAACCAAGCTGTGAAATACGACGAAGTTTTTCAACAGCAAAACAAAATTGAAAAAGGCCCATGAAAAGGTATTTTTCGCTTGATGCTTCCTCAAGCAGTGGGTGTAATTTAAATGTCCCTGTGATGAACCTCTCATTACATACTATTAAATAAAAAGTTATGGGTGGGCTGAAGTAACCAGTGTTGAAAAATTTTCAGGGCCTCTAGTTATAATAATGTTGAAGTGCTTAGAAACAATGCATGTTATTTGAGGCAGCAGTGAGAAGATGCTGGTGTGTATTGTGTCGTCTGGCGAAGGCAGTGGTGTTAGAACTTGATTCTTGAGGCAGTGGCGGTGAAGTGATATGGCGATCACCGGTGAGCCTGGTGCTTCCGCCCGACCATCCCAGTCGGGACACTCATTGTTCTTGTGTCATGCCTGGTAAAAAGTAACGCCCTGCAGTGGAATACATGTATGATTCGGTGGGTTGAATTACTTCAAAGGTGTTGTGAAGTCAGTCAACCCCTAAGTGCTCCTATTAATGGATGTGTCAGGCTGTTACGGTGGCAACAGCCCAGCTATCCGCCACCCAGATTTACAAGTGTTCGTGTCCCAGGCGAGGGCAATTCCCGCACCCTGTGCTAGCTGTAGCGGTACGGGTGCTATGGTATTAATGGCAAGCGCATCCCTGCTCGGGACGCCGGTTTGTGTCGGGGAACAGCCGGAGCCGTAATGGCAGGGCGTGGCGAACAAAGCTTAACTCAAGTGTCACTGAGGGTCCGCCCCTGCCGCCTCGGTGTGGGCGAGGTCCGTCCAGAGTCTGCGCCGCGACCCAGCCAAGAGCCCTCTATCTGTCATTGGAGGTGGTGCCTTAACAGTGCCTATCGACTTCCCGCTCCTAGGCGTGCTGTAGCTGCAGTGGGCGATGGAGGCGGCACACTACCCGGCGTCACCTCCAGGCGTTTACCTGAGCAGCGTTTCCGCCGAGGCCAGTTGAATCACCCTTTGGAATGTGGCAGGCTGGAGGCACTGGCTATCCACTGCGTCTACCGCATTTCAACACCAGCAGGTCCCCCACACCACAGTCCGCAGCTCGACCCCTCACCGTATCCACCTGGCGCCCGGCGACCCCTATGCCTGTCACACCGCTCCACGTTCGAAGCAGAGCCCCAGTGTGCCCCCAGTTGGAGGAGGCGTCAGGAGAAGTCAGCTCAGCAATGCCTGCTGGTGAGGCTCTGGTGGTCGCGCCAGGATAGTGCGTGGTGGCCAAGAAAAGCGGTCAGCTGGGCGCACTGTGGACTTCAACGCCTCGATGCAAGCTGTCTGGGGGAGGCACCACGCACCTGCACCATTCGACATGGTGTCACCAGGGGGTGCCAGTGCACCTCGTTCAAAACGTCGCCCGGCGCCTTTTAGGACTCATCAAGTGGGTTGGAGTAAGGAGTAGGCGCCTGACCACATTCATCCACGCCGTGGGGACGTTTTCGATGCAGGGAGCGCCCATGGGATTGCTCAGCGTCAGATGCCTGAAGGTTTGGCTGGCGCTATTCAGGATGTGCCCGCGGCTAAGTCGTGGATGACACTCTCTCCTCTATGACTTGGTGGCGTTCTGGCACACTTACGATTTCTGGAGACCTGCTGGCTCGCACAGGTATCCGCTGGGAAACAGAAAAGTTCTTGTTCTGCAGGAAGCGCTGGCAGGTTTGTGGGTTTCTGGGGTGGGACCTGTACCAGCCCACTGCTGTCTGTCAGCCGTAAAGGACTTCATGCGGATCAGCATCAATCCCTTTGACATCGGAGGTCCTGGCATGGCCCTGGTTATCAGTTGGCTCCCTTCATGCCACTGCACCTGTGATGGAGCCCTTCGTGAGCTCTCAAGCCAGTGGGCAAGCAGGTGTATTTAGGGGCTGACCAGCTGCGGCTCCAAGTTTCATAGGCCAGGGGCTGCCATCTGGCCAATTGGCCAGAGGCGGCGGTGTACTCGATCCAGGCCCTCTGACAGCTGTGTCACTGATTGGAGCAGGAGAACTCCGGCCCGTGGAGTCCTCTGACAATACTGTGCCTGTGCCTCTCCAGAGCGCCCTTCTGCGGTGGCGGTTGGCTGTATTGCCGACATCTGAGCTACGGCGAGGCGGTTATGCTGCAGTAGAGGCTAACCAGCCAATTGTGGTGCCTGCGCCAAGGCCAGGCTGTTCTGCCCGAACCTCGACTGGTGACGGACCCGCCCGCCGTAAGATTGTACCATCTTACGATATGTTTTCCCATGTTGAGATGGGGGCTTGTCTTTGGCAGCGCCCGGTTGCCAGTGTCCAGCTGACGCTGTTAGAATAAAGTCTATAAAGAACGTGGTCTATGACTCCAACCTCTCACATGGCGCAGTGAGTAGGATGGGTGCATCACTATGGATGAAGACACAGTATGCAAAGCGGTGGCGGACGACCCATTGTACCAGATTCTAGTGTCGAGGGTGCTGGTGGGCGACTGGCACCCCCACAAGTCACAGGAGGTGGCCTGTCTGCGCCCGTACTTCTCGGTGAGGGACAGGTTGGCTGTGGTCAGGGGTTTGGTCACCTACACCTTTGACCAGGGCTGCGTGCGCCTTGTCATCCCCGACTCCCTCCGCCACCGGGTCGCCGTTAACCTGCATGTGGGGCACCAGGGCCTCGACTCAATGCTCAGGCGGGCCCGGCAGTCTGTCTATTGGCCTGGCATGGAGGGTGACCTGCAGTATCATCGGTCCCGGTGTGCTGCTTGCGAGACCCACGCCCCTTCCCAGCCTCCGGAGTCGTTGGTTCTGACCCCAGCGCCAGACTATCCCTTTCAACAAGTGGTGGCCGATTTGTTCCACCTGCAGGGCCGCACGTACCTAGCATATGCTGACCGACTGACAGGTTGGCTGGAGATCGCCCACTTCCCCAACGAGGCCACCTCTGGAAAAATCATCGCCAGTCTGCGGGCCTACTTCACGAGGTGGGGGGTACCTGAGCAGATCTCCACGGATGGAGGTACCAACCTTGCCAGCCTTGAGATGACAGATTTCCTCAAGTCATGGGGGTCGAGGTGCGCCTCTCGTCGGCCCACTTCCCCCAGTCCAATGGCAGGGCAGAGGCTGGGGTCAAGGCTGCCAAGAGGCTCCTCAGGGATAACACTGGGCCCGGGGGTGGCCTGGACTGCGATAGGACATCCCAGGCCCTCCTCCAGTACCTGAACACGCCTCTGCGGGGGGTGAACAAGTCGCCCGCCCAACTTGCCACCGGCCGCCAGCTCCGTGACGGCGTTCCCGTGGCCAGACAGCACTATAAGGTGGACCAGCACTGGCGGCGGGCACTTCGTATGAGGGAGGTGAGCTTGGCCGAAACACAGGATGGGGTCCTGTCGCGGAGGGAGGTATCCCACCAGCTGGCTCCCCTAGTCGTGGGCACGCAGGTGCGTGTGCAGGACGCAGCTACCAAGCTCTGGGACAGGACAGGCATAGTGGTGGAAGCCCGCCCTCACAGGCAGTATGCCGTCAGGTTGAGTGGCAGTGGCAGGGTGTCCATCCGCAACAGACGCCACCTGCGAAACGGCTCCACACCTGTGCCTACTACTCCGGTGGTGCACCAAGCTGTGCCTCCTGGCCCCCCTTCTGCTGTGCCCTCCGTACCCGCGCCCTCCTTCGCACCCACGGCCCCTCCCCAGTCGAGCGCGGCCAGGCCCAGGAGAGGCCGTAGGCCTCCGGGCTGGTTGACGGACTACGTGGTGTAGTGTATGTGATGTAAAATCAGTTTAGAGGGTTTTTTTTTTCCTTTGTTTGACTGGTTTTTCCTGCATTATTGTTGTTTTTATGAATG
Organism: Homarus americanus; assembly: GCF_018991925.1. Classification (NCBI taxonomy): domain Eukaryota; kingdom Metazoa; phylum Arthropoda; class Malacostraca; order Decapoda; family Nephropidae; genus Homarus; species Homarus americanus. The sequence goes on along the minus strand of NW_024731517.1, from coordinate 8,694 downwards.
CATTGTTTTCCTTTTGTTAGTTCAAATGTGCATTGTCATTTCCTTTTAACTTGGGGGGGAGATGTAAGATTGTACCATCGTACGATATATTTTCCCATGTTGAGATGGGGGCTTGTCTTTGGCAGCGCCCGGTTGCCAGTGTCCAGCTGACGCTGTTAGAATAAAGTCTATAAAGAACGTGGTCTATGACTCCAACCTCTCACACCTACCAATATCACAACACTACTATGCAATTTCTTAGACAACAGAAAGGCCAAATTAATCATCAACAACCATCTAGGACAAACTTTCAACCTTCATAGTGGAGTTCCCCAAGGCAGTAATATATCGCCGACATTATACACTGTATACACAGCAGACATGCCGCAACCACGGCAATCAGAGTATATAGCATACGCCGATGATGCCACACAGATAGTCTGGTACCCCGGAAAATCCAAACAAATGATGGCCATTGGAACAAGCAGAGAAATAGAGATAATAAACAACTATGAACGAAAATAGAAGATAAAAACCAATGTCCAAAAACTCAAAATAATTCACATCGCAAAAACAAACCCCTACCCTATTATTGTCAATAACCAACAAATACCATATGATGCCAACGGAAAAATATTAGGACTCAAGATATCCAGAACCGGAATAATCCCCCACATCAACGAAAGAATAGCTATGGCAAAATCACAACTTACAAAGCTCAGAAGATTCCGCCAATTAAACACCAACACACAATTGCACCTATACAAAGCACTGATCAGACCACACTTAGAATACCCTCCGATACCTCTGAACACAATCGCAAGAACAAATCAACTTAAATTTCAAGCAGTGCAAAATATAGCCCTCAGAAGAGCGGCAAAACACCAACCACCATACAGTACACACAAACAGCACAAGACACACACACAGAACACGGCATAGACCCACTCAACACCAGAATACACACCCAAGCAAATGCAATATGGGAAAAAATCCAGCAAGAACAGGATCCCATACTAAACCAACTAAATGAGGAAAACAACAACACATCGCACAGATGGTGGCCTAGAAGCAGGAAAAATGATAACGAAGAACCAGAGCCTCTATATACACAATAAAAAAGAACCAAAAGATGGGAACAACTCTCCAGTTACACAAGGACCTGGAGGGACCCCACAAATAAACAAAGACCTAAATAGTTCACAAACACCCACAATAAAAAAAAAAACTAAAACGAAAAAGATGGGGATCATCCCTCCAGTGCCACAAGGACCTGGAGGGACCCCCCCACCCTATCATAATATGCCCCAAGGAAACATCAAATAGAACAACTTAGCTTAGCTTGGCTGAGACCGGCCATCCCTAACCCCATGAGCCACTAAGGCAGCACTGTTGACGGAAGACAAAAAAACCCGTCTCCGCAAGGTGGATAGCCCACCTGCTGTTAACCTCCTCTATTTCCCACTTCTGAACTTTACCTTGTACTGTACCCTTCTTGCACCCTCAGAGCTAGTGCTCTCTTCTCTCCGTATCACCGACCACCGACCCGACCACCCTTTCTTTCTACACTGTGCCACCAGCAAGCAACACCTCCTCCTCCGCGCCAGCCTTGCGGCTGCCGCTCCCGCCAGCAACCTTGGCGTCCCTCAAGCCGTGTGCCCTTGTAGCGTACTGTATGTGGCCAGTTGTCAATTCTCTTAGTATGGGCACACAAACGTACGTACATGTAGATATCTCACACTCAGGAATGAGGTAGGATAGAAACTCACAATGCGCTTTCTATATTGTTGTACAGCGCAGTGATTAGGAGTGACTAGGTGAGGAGAAACTTGCTCAGAGTATACTGCCAGACTGGGAGTCCCTAATACTAAGAGTAAATACTTAACTCTAATCTTAATTCCTAAGGGTCGCTGCCACCAGACCCCCTTTGGACAGCATGTAGCTCGTTAGGTAGCGTGCAGAGTGGACTAGGCATTGGGTTAGGTTTTCCATTGACCAGATCGATAAGGGGAAAGAAGGGTGAAACCATAACATGTCTTAATTAATTTATTCCTTATAAAGCATACTGGTAAAAAACATACAATTGAATGGGTCTTCCTCAGAAGAACAACGAAAATGTTGGTTACCCAGATGGGCACCAGACGTCTTACGTTAATGGCGTGTCATCCACATACTTATTGCATAACAATCTGTGACCTCCTTACCTCGGTCATTCCTTCTTACACTATCCCTTAACGCATCAGACTGCTCCACCTGTATGGAATATAGCACCGTCGGTTATCATACATAGTAGCACCATCTCAACACACATGTTACACTCCACACCTGCAGGTATGGGACTCCTTGTGACTTTTAGGTATACACAACAGGCACCTTGTTCGCACACCGCCCTCGGTGGGTAAAGACGAGGGCTTCACCCAGAGACATACCAGCACTATTTCTACGCCTGGTATTATAGGTCACTCCAAGTGACGACCGCAGAGTTTCTCACGGTCTCCTTATTTGTGACTACTCATTTGGAGTGGTGTGCTGGAAATCCACAGGTTCACAGTGGAGTGGCATAGCTGGGAGTAGTCACCACCTGTTGGGATGCTCATCGGGATAATGGCTGCCGGGCAGCAAGGCACTCCAACCGCATGGAACCTGAGGTGACGGTAGAACGGAGGGTACTGAGAAATAATGCCTGACGGGCGGTTATCACACCCCCTAACACATTACTATTACACTTATATATCAGGCAAAGCTTTAAACTGTAATAACTTCTATATAAGCCTTAATTATAGGGCGGGATATAGCCCGATAGGACACTGACCTGAGATGACGGTAGAACGGAGGGTACTGAGGGCAGTGCCCTGCCGCTTGTCACAGCATAGGCCTACAGTTTCCAATCTTTAATTTTTACTTTTATTTCTTACGGCTCTCACCTGAACACTTTTCGGTATATTGTCACTCATGCCGTATAAACACATATTTTAATCCTAAATTACACACTAAGGTAAGGTCTTGGTTTGCTAGTTCGTGGGTAAATTCATTGGGTTATAATATCAACGCGGCACACCCAAGGCGGGTACATGACGCCCCTTAAAACAAAGGCTGAATGTTCATGGCGGGGGTGTATCAACTTCACTTAAAACTGTAATGAGGGATCCTCCTCTCACACATTGCACTATTTGAACACAGACATAAGATTCTCTGATCACTGTACCTGTCGTGGGTATATGTCACGTGAGGCTACGAGGTGTATTAAGTTCATACCGACGCATACAAGATATTTCCTTTCAAGTATAGTTTCTGGGTCACTTCCAACACCTCACAGAGTTCTGATACAATAATCCTTTTTCCAGATTATTGTTCTCATGTATTTTCATATGATATCTGTGGAAGTTATGTTCGCTACACGTTCACAGACGTAAATAGTATGACCTCCAAACCCTGATCCACACTTAATCCTACAGTACACTAGTCCGGCTCAACTGGACTTTAACATTCATCTTATGGATACCTTCAGTTCTCCTTAATGCTATGAATACATACAATTAATATGATATAACTGTACCTGGGTACGATACAACACATGGTCTAGTAACATTGACTAGGTGAGTTATCCTTTAACAGTGTTTCCCGTTTTCTGAGATTCTACAAGAGCGGTGGATTTGAATGTTATATAGCGTAATATGAATTAAATGGGGTTTTTAGGAATGAAAATGATGTGCGCAGTACAAGAGGTCCTATAGGGCGAGGAGGTTTCTGAGTGGTGAGAGATGTTGCTGGTCCAGTAGCCAAGTGTAGTGTAGGGTTTCATGATATAATTTTGTCTAGCACTCAGGATGGATGGAAACTCTAAGGTGGTTTTCTTATATAATATAAGTTACATGGTAGACAGTCTGGTGCTGGAGGTGCCGTGTGGTGAGGAGCTGCTCAGTAGACACGTTCGGTGAGTAGCGTGTTGAAGGAGGTAGATGTGCAGGAACTTCGTTAGAGAAGATGTTGCCTGTTGCTGGCCTCCTGGTTGAATGAGAACGGGACAGCAGGAGCTTGCTTGGAGGAGGTGTTGCGTGTTCAGGAACCGAGAGCAGAATGAGAGCTGGTTGGTGAGGAAGCTCAGAGAAGGACAGCTGGTGGGTCGCCATGCTCGCTGGCGGGAGCGAGGACCGCCAGGCAGGCGGAGGAGAAGCGAGGGCCGCCAGGCAGCGGCGGAGGAGGAGGTGTTGCGTGTTCAAGTAGAGAGGCCAGAATGAATCTCAATGGAGAGACAGAGCTTATATACACAGCAGCCGTGAGTCAGCCGTGAGTCATGTAGGAAAAACCCAGGAAGTAGCCGGTCTTTTGACTCAGTTGCTAGGATACGGTGGCATCTGGTGACGCCCCCCCCCTGGGCCGCTAGTTTGGTTGCTAGGGAAGACGTCGCAGGTGGCCTGCAGCTACGCAGTTGTAGGGGAGACGTCCACTACAGTAGAATGGTCTCCCGGTCAGTCGGTGGTTGGTTGGTTATACCGTTTGTTTGGGTTGTTTGGATAGGCTAGGCTAGGCTACAGGCTAGGCTAGGCTGGGTTTGGGTTAGGCTAGGTTAGGCTAGGCTAGGTTAGGTTGTATCTATTGGGTAAAACCCAAGACGCAAAATTTCGTAATGCAAGGCTTGATTTTCTGTCTGTTACCTTGAATTCACCAATACGTTTGACTATTTCTTTGGAGTATAGACCTTGGGAGGACCTTTTCCCAAACATTGGTATCGTTCTTTTTCCCATATTTCCTGCAGGAGTTTTGTTATTGTTGAAGGATCTTGTGGTCTCCTTCACCTCAGATAAAGTTGGCATAGTCTCCAACACTTATACCTGGTACAGTGGCTGGCACGTTTTGTGACATGTGGCAACTCTGTGTTTGTTTACATCGTATTAAGGGCCAAATGCAAAAACTGCCGTGGTGTACACGATGCTGTGTTATCCCGGCGGTCGTAATACATTGGAAGAAAGGTTTAGTGATTATTCAAGAATGGCCATGGTGGTTCCCGACCGTCGTTTGTTGTTACTACGTCATCGTGGTGAAGTCAGGTGTACCAACTGGCGGAAGACTAGGAGGTTAGTATGCTTGCACCCTCAAAACGTTGTCAATGGCACGAAACGTTTGTTCTTGCTGCACGATTTACGAGCATGAAAAACTTGAATCCCAAGCTAAGATGCACCTCATTTTCCTATTTTCTTGGATTAAAAGCCAATTCTGGATATGAAATAAAGTAAATAAAGCCTGTAACAACCATAAGGAAATAGGAATAGAGTGTATTATCTGTTCCTTTCTTCTTTGTCTTTATTAAATCTAACAATAAAGTATGAAGTTTGTCACCAACTTGGGGTTGGGTGAGTGTAAATAAACAGAATTATGGCCTGTTCTGTGGATGAAGTCAGTAGAATATAACAAAGTACAGTATTAGGTATTATAATTTTGCTATGACAGTGATGAACTCACTGTACAGATGAATTGGTATAAAATCTTGAAAAATATCACCATAACTGTTAGTTTTCTATCAAACAGGAAATTATCTTTGTCCAAAAATTTTTTATTTTCATATTATACAAGTATAAAGAGATGATACCTTGAGATAATGTTTCCTACTTATCGCCACCTGATTATAGTAAGACATGAACACTTTCCCAATGCAGGAGTAAAAATGTATGCAATATGTTAATGACATGGACTAAACCAGCAGTTGGAGAAAAGTATCCGCTGTTTAAAGGGACTTCTATTTGGAAAAAAACCCATTACATTTAAATACTATTTATGGATCCTCACCAGAGAGGCTTCATATGGGAAATGTGCAGACATTTGTTCACAAGGCATATACTCAACAACAGTGGAAAGGAAGACATGTTAGGTTAGGTTAGATTTATCTTGTGAGCAAATGTCATGGAACCCATTTACAGTAGGTATATTCATGAAATTTTACCAACTAATCAGTGACTAATAATGTTAAACATAGAGCAAGATTATAAATAAATGGTTTAAAAATATCCTCAATACAGTCTGAAATGTTAATTGCGAATTATTTCTGCATTTTTTAATGTTTAGTATAAACTGTAGTAATAATAAGGATAAGAATAAATTGATAATGCTAATATCAGATTATAGCCTTTATTAAAGCAGGATATGTTATAATACATGGATGATCAAGAGTACAGTATTTTAAAGGAAAAATAATGCAAAATTTTCACAAATATATTAATACATCATATCCATGCACTGTATATTATGCAATTTGTAAAAAAAAATTTATTAAGGCATATGTTATGATTTCTCCGAGGCATATTTTCAGAAAATTCCAGAAACTGCATTTTTTCTAGTCTATGAGGAAAATTGAAGGATAAAATAATTAATAATTTGGGGATTTTACGGGAGAGTCTCCAAATTTTTCTGTCCCATGTCTGGGAACCAATTCCAAGCTTAGGTCAGGTAGCAAATATCAGAATCTTCCCAGTAACCGTAAAAATTCCACATCAACCATGATACCTAGATTTATTTCTTCAGTATTGGTGATAGGTGAATAGTCAGCTGTATCTCCACCTGTAAGTGAAAATAAAGGTATTACTATTGTGTTAGCTAAATTTGCAAATTACAAAACATCTTTATTTATGAGGGTTGACATTTATGTTTCTAATACCTACATATTGTGGGTAATTTTTTCTGTTAAAAAAAATGGAAACACGGATTTTTTTGGTTTGATATGCAACGCACGCAAAAACTTGAAAAAATAAATTATTTTTCTAATGTAGATTTTTATGGTGATTTCAAAACAGTTGTCTTTCTTTTTTTAGAAATTCATAGAAAAAAATTATAGCCCCTTAAAATTTTAATGCTCAAAATGTTAACCTAACCTACCTAACTTAACCTAACTGGAAGAAAATCGATCAACTTAAAATCCTAAAATTTTCTGGATGACCGAAAAGATAATAATACCACCAATTTCTTTTATTTTGGAAGACATTATTCATTTTTGTTTGGAATGATGGACTTACAAGGCCAATGTATTCACACTTAATTCAACTATACTTGTAGACAAAATGTAAAATGGCTGTATATCAACATTGCCATTAAACTCATGGAAATCCTTGATATTTGCCATCTATAATGAAAACAAAAATAGGAAAAAAGATCACATAATCAAAAACTGTCTAATGTGTTAGGGCCTGGGAACTACCCTGGTACAGGTCACCTGCCATTGGAAATTGTTAAAATTTTAAATTTAGGCTACTAAATATTTATATTAATGCAATATATATTTTGGTAGTGTTGGACGATTATTAATTGCGATCATTACGAAAATTGGGTCGATATTATTTCTGATAAGGGACGTCATTTACCATCACCGATGGAGCTGCTGTTACCACTCTCAAATTAGGCCACTTACGACTTTTTTTTAGCTTAATTTGATTTCCATACATTCCTACACACAAATTATTTGGTTTAGCTATTCTAAAGGCTTCCCTTTATTGATGGTGAGAAGAATTTGGAGGATATAAGTGGCGATGAGACAAGTAGAGGCTGGCGGATGTTCCTACACAAACATGGAATTATTTTAAAAAGAGCAATAAAATTCTTCATATGCTGTTCCATATGGAGGATATCTTATACAAAAATATTATTCCTTTGCAGATTTCAACAATTTATGTGCATCCAGTTCTATTTCTTTTCCTTTGGTTTCAAAATATATAGTTCCATCGTTGTGGTCAGCGGGCGGGGCTGAACTGGCCCTTTAACTGTTGATTCTTTCTGGGTTAATGGGGCTGGAACATGTAAAAGTATATAGGGTTTGAGTAGCCAAACCCAATTGTCCGTTCTGTATTTATTAAGAAACTATATCATATACAGTTCCAAGTGTACATCACCGTAACTTAATCACTGTAGCTATGAGTGTTAACATGAGGACGGAGGTTATTTTAAATAGCTCTTCTAAATACGTCCTCCTTGTTGTTAAGGAGTGAGTGATAATGCTTGTAATACCCGTCGAGGGAGAACGGTAATATATGTCCTACCTCGAGGGAAGACGGAGCCATCCACTATGGTTCTCAATAACGTCTTCCTCTCGTCAAGGATATCAAACTACTGCCGCAAGAGGTGGCCAGAGAGCCGGCTTTGCCTTAGCTCAGCACTAAGTGACGCTACTTCCCATGGGCACACCTTATCACATGCTCTGAATATGCTACCTTATAGCTAGTGGAAAGGTACAGAGGGTGATAGACTATATAAAGCCAATGTAATTAACCTATTTATATAAATATTTCTGCCTATAAGACAGGGCCTATTACAGGGGTGAGAGTACCACGGAAATCTCCCATGTTCCGATAATGAATCGCACAGATTTTGTTTTTGTTTTTAAGCCCCCCGAGTGATTCTTGCAAAGCGACCATAGGGATACCACAGCATCGTGTACACCACGGAATTTCTTGCAAATGGCCCTAAAGCTCCCAGAATGGCCCTAGAGACCTCACAATAGTAGGTAGACTAAGGATGCTAGATAAACATTCCACAGAGTTGCCACATCTACACAAAATTCACTAGTGTAGGCGACTACTCTATCTTCCCTCTCTGGGTGTGTGTCTGGGTGGTGATGGTATGGTGTGTGGGTGGTGATGGTATGTTGTGTGGGTAGTAATTGCATGGTGTGTGGGTGGTGATAGTTTTGTGTGGGTGGTGGTAGTATGGTGTGTGGGTGGTGAAGGTTTGGTG
>NW_024731516.1:0-23955 GCF_018991925.1 Homarus americanus | reverse complement strand
TGTTATACTCGACCAGGGACTTTGTTATACTCGATCAGGGGCCTTTGTTATACTCGTCAGGGGACTTTGTTATACTCGATAAGGGGACTGTTGCATACTCGATTAGGTGACTTTGTCATACTCGATCAGGGCCCTTTCCTATACTCGACCAGGGGACTTTGATATGCTCGATCTGGGGAATTTGTTATACTGGGCCTGGAGACTTTGTTATACTCGATCAGGGGATATGTTATTCTCGATCAGTGGACTTTGATATACTCGATTTGGGGCCTTTGTTATACTCGATGAGAAGGCTTTGTTATACTCGACCAGGGGACATTGTTATACTCGATCAGGGAACTTTGTTATACTCAACCAGGGGACTTTTTTAAAATTAATCAGGGGACTTTGTCATACTCGATCAGGGAATTTTGTTATACTCGATCAGGGGATATGTTATACTCGAACAGGGGACTTTGTTATACTCAACCAGAGGAATTTGTTATACTCGATCAGGGGACTTTGTTATACTTAATCATGGGTCTTTGTTATACTCGATGAGGGGCTTTGGTTATCCTCGATCAGGGGACTTTGTTATACTCGATAAGGGGACTTTGTTATACTCGATAAGAGGAATTTGTTATACTCGATTAGGGGACTTTTTCTTACTCGATCAGGGCCCTTTGCTATACTCGACCAAGGGACTTTGATATAATCGATCAGGGAATTTTGTCATACTCGATATGGGGACTTTGTTATGCTCGATCAGGGAACTTTGTTATACTCAGCCAGGGGACTTTTTAAAAATTAATCAGGGGACTTTGTCATACTCGAACCAGGGGAATTTTGTTATACGCGATCAGGGGATATGTTATACTCGATCAAGAGACTTTGTTATACTCAACCAGAGGACTTTGTTATACTCGATCTGGGGACTTTGTTATACTGAGCCAGGAGACGTTGTTATACTCGATCAGGGGATATGTTATACTCGATCAGGGGTCTTTGTTTTACTGGACGAGGGGACTTTGTTATACTCGATCAGGGAACTTTGTTATACTCGATCAGGGGACTTTGTTATACTCGACCAGGGGACTTTGTTATACTCGACCAGAGGCCTTTGTTATACTCTGTCAGGGGACGTTTTTATACTCGTCGAGGGGGCTTTGTTATACTCGCTCAGGGGACTTTATTATACTCTATCAGGGGACTTTTTCTTACTCGATGAGGACCCTTTGCTATACTCGACCAGGGGACTTTGTTTTAATCGATGAGGGGACTTTGTTATACTCGATGAGGGGACTTTGTTATACTGGGCCAGAGGACTTTTTTATACTCAGTCAGGGGACTTTGTTATATGAGTATCAGGGGACTTTGTTATTCTCGACCAGGGGACTTTGTTATACTCGACCAGAGGCCTTTGTTATCCTCGGTCCGGGACTATGTTATAATCGATCAGGGGACTTTGTTATGCTCGATCTGGGGCTTTGTTATACTGGGCCAGGAGACTTTTTTATACTCGATGAGGGGATATGTTATACTCGATCAGGGGACTTTGTTATACTCGATTAGGGACTTTGTTATACTCGATCAGGGGACTGTGTTATACTCGTCCAGGGGGGCTTTGTTATACTCGATCAGGGGAATTTGTTATACTCGATCACGGGATTTTTTTTATACTCGATCAGGGGACTTTGTTATACTCGTCCAGGGGTCTTTGTTATACTCGACCAGGGGACTTTGTTATAATCGATCAGGGGACTTTGTTTAGCTCGATATGGGGACTTTGTTATACTGGGCCAGGGGACATTTATATACTCGATCAGCGGACTTTGTTATACTCGATAAGGGGACTTTCTTGTACTCGATAAGGGGAATTTGTTCTACTCGATAAGGGGACTTTGTTAGACTCGAACAGGGGACTTTGTTATACTCGACCAGGGGACTTTGTTAGACTCGATGAGGCGCCTTTGTTATACTAGATGAGGGGACTTTGTTATACTCGATTAGGGGCATTTTTTAGACTCGATCAGGGGCCTTTGTTATACTCGATCAAGGGACCTTGTTATACTCGAGCAGGGGGCTTCGTTATACTCGATCAGGGGACTTTGTTATACTCGATGAGGAGGCTTTGTTATACTCGAATAGGGGACTTTGTTATACTCAACCAGAGAACTTTGCTATACTCGATTAAGTGCCTTTGTTATACTCGATCAAGGAACTTTGTTTTACTCAACCAGGGGACTTTTTTAATATTAATCAGGGGACTTTGTCATACTCGATCAGGGGAATTTTGTTATACTCGATCAAGGGATATGTTATACTCGATCAAAGACTTTGTTATACTCAACCAAAGGACTTTGTTATACTCGATCAGGGGACTTTGTTATACTCGATGAGGGCTTTTGTTATCCTCGATCAGGGGACTTTGTTATACTCGACCAGCGGACTTTGTTATACTCGATCAGGGGACTTTGTTATACTCGACCAGCGGACTTTGTTATACTCGATCAGGGGAATTTTGTTATACTCGATCAAAGGACTTTGCTATACTTGATTAGGGGCCTTTGTTATACTCGATAAGAAAACTTTGTTATACTCGACAAAGGGACTTTGTTATACTCGATCAAGGGACTTTTGTTATACTCGATCAGGGGACTTTGTTATACTCGTCCAGGGGCCTTTGATATACTCGATCAGGGGACTTTGTTATACTCGATATGAGGACTTTGTTATACTCGATAAGGGGAATTTATTATACTCGATAAGGGGACTTTGTTAGACTCGAACAAGGGACTTTGTTATACTCGACCAGGGGACTTTGTTATACTCGATTATGCGGCTTTGTTATAGTCGATTAGGGGACTTTGTTATACTCGATGAGGGGCCTTTTTTATACTCGATCAGGGGCCTTTGTTATACTAGATCAGGGGATTTTGTTATACTCGATTAGGGGCCTTTTTTGGACTCGATGAGGGGTCTTTGTTATACTCAATTAGGGGACTTTGTTATACTCGACCAGGAGGCTTTGTTATACTCGACCAGGGGACTTTCTAATACTCGAGAAGGGGGCTGTGTTATACTCGATTAGGGGACTTTGTTATACTCGATCAGGAGGCTTTGTTATACTCGATCATGGGACTTTGCTATACTCGACCAAGGGACTTTGTTATACTCGATCAGGGGTCTTTGTTATACTCGACCAGCGGACTTTTTTATACTTGACCAATGGAATTTGTTATACTCGATGAGGGGCTTTTGTTATACTTGATCTGGCGACTTTGTTATACTCGAGCAGGAGATTTTGTTATAGTCCATCAGGGGACTTTTTTATACTCGACCAGAGGACTTTGTTATAATCGATCAGGGGACTTTGTTATACTCGTCCATGGGACTTTTTTATACTTGACCAATGGACTTTGTTATACTCAATGAGGGGCCTTTGTTGTTCTCGATCAGGGGACTTTGTTATACTCGACCAGGGGACTTTGTTATACTCGACCAGGGGAATTTGTTATACTGGGCCAGGGGCCTTTTTTATACTCGATGAGGCGACTTTGTTATACTCGATCAGGGACTTTTGTTATACTCGATCAGGGGAATTTGTTATACTCGACCAGGGGGCTTTGTTATACTCGATCAGAGGACTTTGTTATACTCGATAAGAGGTCTTTGTAATACTCGATAAGGGGAATTTGTTGTACTCGATATGGGGACTTTGTTATACTGGGCCAGGGGAATTTTTTATACTCGATGAGGCGAATTTGTTATGCTCGATCAGGGACTTTTGTTATACTCGACCAGGGGACTTTGTTATACTCGATTTGGCGGCTTTGTTATACTCGATCAAGGGGACTTTGTTATATTCGATGAGGGGCCTTTGTTATACTCGATCAGAGGCCTTTGTTTTACTAGATCAGGGGACTTTGTTATACTCGATTAGGGGCCTTTTTTGGACTCGATGAGGGGTCTTTGTTATACTCGATCAGGGGACTTTGTTATATTCGAGCAGGGGGCTTTGTTATACTCGAGCAGGGGACTTTCTTATACTCGAGAAGGGGGCTGTGTTATACTCGATCAAGGGACTTTGTTATACTCGATCAGGAGGCTTTGTTATACTCGATCAGGGGAATTTGCTATACTCGACCAGGGGACTTTGTTATTCTCGATCAGGAGTCTTAAGTTATACTCGACCAGGGGACTTTTTTATACTTGACCAATGGACTTTGTTATACTCGATGAGGGGCTTTTGTTGTACTCGATCTGGCGACTTTGTTATACTCGAGCAGAGGACTTTGTTATACTCCATCAGGGGACTTTGTTATACTGGACCAGGGGACTTTGGTATACTCGATCAGGGGACTTTGTTATTCTCGATCAGGGGGCTTTAATATACTCGTCTAGGAGGCTTTTTTATACTCAATCAGGGGACTTTGTTATACTCGATCAGGGGACTTTGTCTTACTCGATCAGGGCCCTTTGCTATACTCGCCCAGGGGACTTTGTTCTGCTCGATATGAGGAATTTGTTATACTGGGCCAGGGGACTTTTTTGTACTCGATCAGGGGACTTTGTTATACTCGATCAGGGGACTTTTGTTATACTCGATGAGGGGACTTTGTTATACTCGACCAGGGGCCTTTGTTATACTCGATTAGAGAACGTTGTTACACTCGATCAGGGGACTTTGTCTTACTCGATCAGGGCCCTTTTTTATACTCGACCAGGGGAATTTGTTATAATCGATTAGGGGACTCTGTTATGCTCGATCTAGGGACTTTGTTAAGCTGGCCCAGGAGACGTTGTTATACTCGATCAAGGGATATGTTATACTCGATCAGGGGACTTTGTTATTCTGGACCAGGGGACTTTTTTATACTTGAATAATGGACTTTGTTATACTCGATGAGGGGCCTTTGCTATACTCGATCAGGGGACTTTTTTATACTTGACCAGAGGACTTTGTTATATTCGATTTGGGGACTTTGTTATAATCGACCAGGGGACTTTTTTATACTTGACCAATGGACTTTGTTATACTCAATGAGGGGCCTTTGTTTTACTCGATCAGGGGAATTTGTTATACACGACCAGGGGACTTTGTTATACGCGATCAGGGGACTTTTATACTCGACCAGAGGACTTTGTTATACTCGATCAGGGTATGTGGAGGGATTAAGTCGGAACTTTGTTATACTAGATTCAGGGGCCTTTCTTATACTTACTCGATGAGGGCTTTGTTATACTCGACCAGGGGACTTTGCTATACTCGACCAGGGACTTTGTTATACTCGATCCAGGGGACTTTGTAATACTCTTCCAGGGGACTTTTTATACTTGATCAGGGGACTTTGTCATACTTGATCAGTGGACTTTCCTATATTTGAGCAATGGACTTTGCTATACTCGATGAGGGGCCTTTGTTATACTCGACCAGGGGGCTTTGTTATACTAGGATCAGGGGACTTTGTTATACTTGATCAGGGAACTTTGTTATACTCATCCAAGGAGCTCTGTTATACTCGATCAGGGGACTTTGTTATACTCGATCAGGGGACTTTGTCTTACTCGATCAGGGCCCTTTGCTATACTCTACCGGGGGACTTTGTTATAATCGATCAGGGGACTTTGGTATGCTCGATCTAGGGACTTTGTTATACTGGGCCAGGGGACTTTTTTATACTCGATCAGGTGACTTTGTTAAACTGGACCAGGGGACATTTATATTCTCGATTAGGGGACTTTGTTATACGCGATCAGGGGACTTTTGTTTCACTCGATCAGGGGACTTTGTTATACTCGACCAGGGGCCTTTGTTATACTCGATTAGGGAGTTGTTATACTCGATAAGAGGACATTGTTATACTCGAAAAGGGGAATTTGTTATACTCGATAAGGGGACTTTTTTAGACTCGATTAGGGGACTTTCTTATACTCGATGAGGGGTCTTTGTTATACTCGATCAGAGGCCTTTGTTTAATAGAACAAGGGACTTTGTTATACTCGATTAGAGGTCTGTTTTGGACTCGATCAGGGGACTTTGTTATACTCGAGCAGGGGGCTTTGTTATACTCGATCTGGGGACATTGTTATACTCGATGAGGAGGCTTTGTTATACTCGATCAGGGGACTTTGCTATACTCGACCAGGCGACTTTGTTATACTCGAGCAGGGGGCTTTGTTATACTCGATTAGGGGACTTTGTTATACTCAATCAGGAGACTTTGTTATACTCGATCAGGGGACTTTGCTATACTCGACCAGGGGACATTGTTATACTCGATCAGGGGACTTTGTTATACTCGACCAGGGAACTTTTTTATACTTGACCAATGGACTTTATTATACTAGATGAGGGGCCTTTGTTATACTCGATGAGGGGACTTTGTTATACTCCATCAGGGGACTTTGTTATACTCGATCAGGGGACTTTTTTATACTCGACCAGAGGACTTTGTTATACTCAATCAGGGGATATGTTATACTCGATAAGGGGACTTTGTTTTACTCGATAAGGGGAATTTGTTATACTCGATATGGGGAGTTAATGTTAGACTCGAACACGGGCCTTTGTTATACTCGATCAGAGGCCTTACTTATACTAGATCTGGGGACTTTGTTATACTCGATTAGAGGCCTTTTTTGGACTCGATGAGGGGCCTTTGTTATACTCGATCAGGGGAATTTCTTATACTCGAGCAGGGGGCTTTGTTATACTTGATCAAGGGACTTTGTTATACTCGACCAGGGGACTTTGTTATACTCCACCAGGGACTTTCATATACTCGATGAGGGGATATGTTATACTCGATCAGGGGACTTGCTATACTCGACCAGGAGACTTTGTTATGCACGATCAGGGGAATTTGTTATACTCGGCCAGGGGACTTTTTTATACTTGACCAATGGACTTTGTTATACTCAATGAGGGGCCTTTGTTACACTCGATCAGGGGACTTTGTTATACGCGATCAGGGGACCTTTTTATACTCGACCAGAGGATTTTGTTATACTCGACCAAGGGATATGTTATTCTCGATCAGGGGATTTTGTTATACTCAATCAGAGGACTTTGTTATACTCAATCAGGGGCCTTTGTTATACTCGATGAGGGGGCTTTGTTTTACTCGACCAGGCGACTTTTTCATACTTGATGAGGGGACTTTGTCATACTCGATCAGTGGACTTTCCTATATTTGACCAATGGACTTTACTATACTCGATGAGGGGCCCTTTGTTATACTCGATCAGGGACTTAGGGTTACTCCACCAGGGGACTTTGTTATACTCGATCAGGGGACTTTGTTATACTTGATTAGGGGACTTTGTTATACTCGATCAAAGGACTTTGTTATACTTAATCAGAGGACTTTGTTATACTCGACCAGGGGCCTTTGTTATACTCGATTAGAAAACTTTGTTATACTCGAGCAGGGGTCTTTGTTATACTCGATTAGAGAACTTTGTTACACTCGACCAGGGGACTTTGTTATACTGCACCAGGGACTTTGTTATACTCGATCAGGGGATATGTTATACTCGAACATTGGACTTTGTTATACTAGGTTCAGGGGACTTTGTTATACTCGTCCAGCGGGCTTTGTTATACTAGGATCAGGGGACTTTGTTATGCTCGATCAGGGGACTTTGTCTTACTCGATCAGGGCCCTTTTATATACTCGACCAGGGGAATTTGTTATAATCGATTGAGGACTCTGTTACATGCTCGATCTAGGGACTTTGTTAAACTGGCCGGAGACGTTGTTATACTCGATGAGGGGCCTTTGTTATACTCGATCAGGGGACTTTGTTATTCTGGACCAGGGGACTTTTTTATACTTGACTAATGGACTTTGTTATACTCGATGAGGGGCCTGTGTTATACTCGATCAGGGGACTTTGTTATACTCGATCAGGGGACTTTTTTATACTCGACCAGAGGACTTTGTTATATACGATTAGGGGACTTTCTTATAATCGACCAGGGGACTTTTTTATACTTGACCAATGGACTTTGTTATACTCAATGAGGGGCCTTTGTTATACTCGATCAGGGGAATCTGTTATACACGACCAGGGGACTTTGTTATACGCGATCAGGGGACTTTTTTATACTCGACCAGAGGACTTTGTTATACTCGATCAGGGGATATGTTATACTCGATCAGGGGACTTTGTTATACTCAACCAGACGACTTTGTTATACTTAATCAGGGGACTTTGTTATACTCGATTAGGGGCCTTTCTTATACTCGATGAGGGGGCATTGTTATACTCGACCAGGGGACTTTGCTATACTCGACCAGGGGACTTTGTTATACTCGATCAGGGGACTTTGTTATACTCGACCAGGGGACTTTATTATACTCGACCAGGGGGCTTTGTTATACTAGGATCAGGGGACTTTGTTATACTCGATCAGGGAACTTTGTTATACTCATCCAAGGAGCTCTGTTATACTTGATCAGGGGACTTTGTTATACTCGATCAGGGCCCTTTGCTATACTCTACCGGGGAATTTGTTATAATCGATCAGGGGACTATAGTATGCTCGATCTAGGGACTTTGTTATACTGGGCCAGGTGACTTTTATATACTCGATCAGGTGACTTTGTTACACTGGACCAGGGGACATTTATATTCTCGATTAGGTGACTTTGTTATACTCGATCAGGGGACTTTTGTTTCACTCGATCAGTGGACTTTGTTATACTCGACCAGGGGCCTTTGTTATACTCGATTAGGGAGTTGTTATACTCGATAAGAGGACTTTGTTATACTCGATATGGGGAATTTGTTATACTCGATAAGGGGACTTTTTTAGACTCGATTAGGGGACTTTCTTATACTCGATGAGTGGCCTTTGTTATACTCGATCAGGGGCCTTTGTTTACTCGAACAAGGGACTATGTTATACTCGATTAGAGGTCTGTTTTGGACTCGATCAGGGGACTTTGTTATACACGAGCAGGGGGCTTTGTTATACTCGATCAGGGGACTTTGTTATACTCGATGAGGAGGCTTTGTTATACTCGATCAGGGGACATTGCTATACTCGACCAGGGGACTTTGTTATACTCGAGCAGGGGCTTTGTTATACTCGATTAGGGGACTTTGTTATACTCGATCAGGAGACTTTGTTATACTCGATCAGGGGACTTTGTTATACTCGACCAGGGAACTTTTTTATACTTGACCAATGGACTTTGTTATACTCGTTGAGGGGCCTTTGTTATACTCTATGATGGGCCTTTGTTATACTCGATGAGGGGACTTTGTTATACTCCATCAGGGGACTTTGTTATACTCGATGAGGGGACTTTTTTATACTCGACCAGAGGACTTTGTTATACTCAATCAGAGGATATGTTATACTTGATCAGGGGACTTTGTTATACTCAACCAGGAGACTTTGTTATACTCGATCAGGTGACTTTGTTATACTCGTTCAGGGGACTTTTTTATTCTTGATCAGGGGACTTTGTCATACTCGGCCAGTGGACATTCCTATATTTGACCAATGGACTTTGCTATACTCGATGAGGGGCCTTTGTTATACTCGAACAGGGGACTTTGTCTTACTCGATCAGGGCCCTTTGCTATACTCGACCAGGGGACTTTGTTATAATCGATCTGGGGACTTTGTTATGCTCGATATGGGGACTTTGTTATACTGGGCCAGGGAACTTTTAGGTACTCGATTAGGCGACTTTGTTATACTCGATCAGGGAACTTTTGTTATACTCGATCAGGGGACTTTGTTATACTCGACCAGAGGCCTTTGTTATACTCGATCAGGGGACTTTGTTATACTCGATAAGGGGACTTTTTATACTCGATAAGGGGAATTTGTAATACTCGATAAGGGGAATTAATGTTAGACTCGAACACGGGCCTTTGTTATACTCGATCAGAGGCCTTTGTTATACTAGATCAGGGGACTTTGTTATACTCGATTAGGGGCTTTTTTTGGACTCGATGAGGGGCCTTTGTTATACTCAATCAGGGGACTTTCTTATACTCGAGCAGGGGGCTTTGTTATACTTGATGAGGGGGCTTTGTTATACTCGATCAGGAGGCTTTGTAATACTTGATGAGGGGACTTGCTATACTCGACCAGGAGACTTTGTTATGCACGATCATGGGACTTTGTTACACTCGCCCAGGCGACTTTTTCATACTTGCTCAGGGGACTTTGCCATACTCGATCAGTGGACTTTCCTATATTTGACCAATGGACTTTACTATACTCGATGAGGGGCCCTTTGTTATACTCGATCAGGGACTTAGGGATACTCCACCAGGGGACTTTTTTAAACTTGACCAATGGACTTTGTTTTACTCGATGAGGGCCCTTTATTATACTCGATCAGGGACTTTTTATACCTGACCAATGGGCTTTGTAATACTCAATGAGGGCTTTGTTATACTCGATCAGGGGACTTTGCTACACTGGACCAGGGGACTTTGTTATACTCGTCAGAGGGACTTTGTTATACTCGACCAGAACTTTTATACTTGACCAATGGACTTTGTTATACTCGATGAGGGCCTTTTGTTATACTCGATGAGGGACTTTGTTATACTCCACCAGGGGACTTTGTTAGCATACTCGATGAGGGGACTTTTTATACTCGACAGAGGACTTTGTTATATAATCAGGGGAATTTATTTTGTATAGCGATGGGGGACTTTATTATACTCAACCAGGGACTTTGTTATACTTTCGATTAGGTGACTTTGTTATACTCGATCAGGGGACTTTGTTATACTCGATGAGGGGCCCTTTGTTATACTCGATCAGGGACTTAGGGATACTCCACCAGGGGACTTTGTTATACTCGATCAGGGGACTTTGTTATACTTGATTAGGGGACTTTGTTATACTCGATCAAAGGACTTTGTTATACTTAATCAGAGGACTTTGTTATACTCGACCAGGGGCCTTTGTTATACTCGATTAGAAAACTTTGTTATACTCGACCAGGGGCCTCTGTTATACTCGATTAGAGAACTTTGTTACACTCGACCAGGGGACTTTGTTATACTGCACCAGGGACTTTGTTATACTCGATCAGGGGATATGTTATACTCGATCAGGGGACTTTGTTATACTAGGTTCAGGGGACTTTGTTATACTCGTCCAGCGGGCTTTGTTATACTAGGATCAGGGGACTTTGTTATGCTCGATCAGGGGACTTTGTCTGACTCGATCAGGGCCCTTTTTTATACTCGACCAGGGGAATTTGTTATAATCGATTAGGGGACTCTGTTATGCTCGATCGAGGGACTTTGTTAAACTGGCCCAGGAGACGTTGTTATACTCGATCAAGGGATATGTTATACTCGATCAGGGGACTTTGTTATTCTGGACCAGGGGACTTTTTTATACTTGACTAATGGACTTTGTTATACTCGATGAGGGGCCTTTGTTATACTCGATATAGGGCACTTTTTTATACTTGACCAGAGGACTTTGTTATATTCGATTTGGGAACTTTGTTATATTCGATTTGGGGACTTTGTTATAATCGACCAGGGGACTTTTTTATACTTGACCAATGGACTTTGTTATACTCAATGAGGGGCCTTTGTTATACTCGATCAGGGGAATCTGTTATACACGACCAGGGGACTTTGTTATACGCGATCAGGGGAGTTTTTTATACTCGACCAGAGGACTTTGTTATACTCGATCAGGGGATATGTTATACTCGATCAGGGGACTTTGTTATACTCAACCAGAGGACTTTGTTATACTTAATCAGGGGACTTTGTTATACTCGATTAGGGGCCTTTCTTATACTCGATGAGGGGGCATTGTTATACTCGACCAGGGGACTTTGCTATACTCGACCAGGGGACTTTGTTATACTCGATCAGGGGACTTTGTTATACTCGACCAGGGGACTTTATTATACTCGACCAGGGGGCTTTGTTATACTAGGATCAGGGGACTTTGTTATACTCGATCAGGGAACTTTGTTATACTCATCCAAGGAGCTCTGTTATACTCGATCAGGGGACTTTGTTATACTCGATCAGGGGACTTTGTCTTACTCTCGATCAAGGCCCACTTTGCTGCTATACTCTACCGGGGACTTTGGTATAATCGATTAGGGACTATGGTAGCATGCTCGATCTAGGACTTTGTTATACTCGATCAGGGGACTTTTGTTTCACTCGATCAGGGGACTTTGTTATACTCGACCAGGGGCCTTTGTTATACTCGATTAGGGAGTTGCTATACTCGATAAGAGGACTTTGTTATACTCGATATGGGTAATTTGTTATACTCGATAAGGGGACTTTTTTAGACTCGATTAGGGGACTTTCTTATACTCGATGAGTGGCCTTTGTTATACTCGATCAGGGGCCTTTGTTTACTCGAACAAGGGACTATGTTATACTCGATTAGAGGTCTGTTTTGGACTCGATCAGGGACTTTGTTATACACGAGCAGGGGGCTTTGTTATACTCGATCAGGGGACTTTGTTATACTCGATGAGGAGGCTTTGTTATACTCGATCAGGGGACTTTGCTATACTCGACCAGGGGACTTTGTTATACTCGAGCAGGGGGCTTTGTTATACTCGATTAGGGGACTTTGTTATACTCGATCAGGAGACTTTCTTATACTCGATGAGGGGACTTTTTATACTCGATCAGTGGAATTTTTTATACTCATTTAGGGGACTTTAATATACTCGATCAGGGGACTTTGCTACACTCGATCATTGGGCTTTGTTATACTCGATAAGGGGCCTTTGTTATACTCGATGAGGGGACTTTGTTATTCTCGATTTGGGGAATTTGTTATTCTTGATCAGGGGACTTTGTTATACTCGATCAGAGGACTTTGTTACTCTCAATCCAGAGGATGGTATATGATCAGAGGACTTTTGTTATACTCAACCAGGGGACTTTGTTATACTCGATCAGGTGACTTTGTTATACTCGTTCAGGGGACTTTTTTATTCTTGATCAGGGGACTTTGTCATACTCGATCAGTGGACATTCCTATATTTGACCAATGGACTTTGCTATACTCGATGAGGGGCCTTTGTTATACTCGAACAGAGGACTTTGTCTTACTCGATCAGGGCCCTTTGCTATACTCGACCAGGGGACTTTGTTATAATCGATCTGGGGACTTTGTTATGCTCGATATTGGGACTTTGTTATACTGGGCCAGGGAACTTTTAGGTACTCGATCAGGCGACTTTGTTATACTCGATCAGGGAACTTTTGTTATACTCGATTAGGGGACTTTGTTATACTGGGCCAGGGGACATTTTTATACTCGATCAGGGGACTTTGTTATACTCGATAAGGGGACTTTTTATACTCGATAAGGGGAATTTGTAATACTCGATAAGGGGAATTAATGTTAGACTCGAACACGGGCCTTTGTTATACTCGATCAGAGGCCTTTGTTATACTAGATCAGGGGACTTTGTTATACTCGATTAGGGGCTTTTTTTGGACTCGATGGGGGGCCTTTGTTATACTCAATCAGGGGACTTTCTTATACTCGAGCAGGGGGCTTTGTTATACTTGATGAGGGGACTTTGTTATACTCGATCAGGAGGCTTTGTAATACTTGATGAGGGGACTTGCTATACTTTCGACCAGGAGACTTTGTTATGCACGATCATGGGACTTTGTTACACTCGCCCAGGCGACTTTTTCATACTTGCTCAGGGGACTTTGTCATACTCGATCAGTGGACTTTCCTATATTTGACCAATGGACATTACTATACTCGATGAGGGCCCTTTATTATACTCGATCAGGGGACTTTGTTATACTCGAGCAGAGGACTTTGTTATACTCCATCAGGGGACTTTTTGTATACTCGACCAGAGGACTTTCTTATACTCGATTAGGGGACTTTGTTATACTCGACCAGGGGACTTTTTTATACCTGACCAATGGACTTTGTAATACTCAATGAGGGGCTTTGTTATACTCGATCAGGGGACTTTGCTATACAGGACCAGGGGACTTTGTTATACTCGATCAGGGGACTTTGTTATACTCGACTAGGGAACTTTTTTATACTTGACCAATGGACTTTGTTATACTCGATGAGGGGCCTTTGTTATACTCGATGAGGGGACTTTGTTATACTCCACCAGGGGACTTTGTTATACTCGATGAGGGGACTTTTTTATACTCGACCAGAGGACTTTGTTATACTCAATCATGGGATATTTTATACTTGATGAGGGGACTTTATTATACTCAACCAGGGGACTTTGTTATACTCGATCAGGTGACTTTGTTATACTCGATCAGGGGACTTTGTTATACTCGATTAGGGGCTTTTCTTATACTCGACCAGAGGACTTTGTTATACTCGATCAGGGGATATGTTATACTCGATCAGGGGACTTTGTTATACTCAACCAGAGTACTTTGTCATACTCGATCAGGGGACTTTGTTATATTCAATTAGGGGACTTTGTTATACTCGATTAGGGGCCTTTGTTATACTAGACCAGGGGACTTTGTTATACTCGACCAGGGGACTTTGTTATACTCGACCAGGGGACTTTTTTATTCTTGATCAGGGGACTTTGTCATACTCGATCAGTGGACATTCCTATATTTAACCAATGGACTTTGCTATAGTCGATGAGGGGCCTTTGTTATACTCTATCAGGGGACTTTGTTATACTCGACCAGGGGACTTTGTTATACTCGATTAGAAAATTTGTTATACTCGACCAGGGGACTTTGTTATACTCCACCAGGGACTCTTTTGTACTCGATCAGGGGATATGTTATACTCGATCAGGGGACTTTGTTATACTCGGTTCAGGGGACTTTGTTATACTCGTCCAGGGGGCTTTGTTATACTAGGATCAGTGGACGTTGTTATGCTTGATCAGGGGACTTTGTCTAACTCGATCAGGGCCCTTTGTTATACTCGACCACGGGACTTTGTTATAATCGATTAGGGGACTTTGTTATGCTCGATCTGGGGACTTTGTTAAACTGGGCCACGAGACGTTGTTATACTCGATCAGGGGCTTTTGTTATACTCGATAAGCGGACTTTGTTATACTCGATTAGGGGACTTTGTTATACTCGAACAGGGGACTTTTTTATACCTGACCAATGGACTTTGTTATACTCAATGAGGGGCCTTTGTTATACTCGATCAGGGGACTTTGTTATACGCGATCAGGGGACCTTTTTATACTCGACCAGAGGACTTTGTTATACTCGACCAGTTGATATGTTATTCTCGATCAGGGGATTTTGTTATACTCAACTAGAGGACTTTGTTATACTCAATCAGGGGACTTTGTTATACTCAATCAGAGGATATGTTATACTTGATCAGGGGACTTTGTTATACTCAACCAGGGGACTTTGTTATACTCGATCAGGTGACTTTGTTATACTCGTTCAGGGGACTTTTTTATTCTTGATCAGGGGACTTTGTCATACTCGATCAGTGGACTTTCCTATATTTGACCAATGGACTTTACTATACTCGATGAGGGGCCCTTTGTCATAATCGATCAGGGACTTAGGGATACTCCACCAGGGGACTTTGTTATACTCGATCAGGGGACTTTGTTATACTCGACCAGAGGACTTTGATATATTCGATCAGGGGATATGTTATACTCGAACAGGGGACTTTGTTATACTCAATCAGGGGACATTGTTATACTTGATTAGGGGACTTTGTTATACTCGATAAAAGGACTTTGTTATACTTTATTAGAGGACTTTGTTATACTCGACCAGGGGCCTTTGTTATACTCGATTAGAAAACTTTGTTATACTCGACCAGAGGCCTTTGTTATTCTCGATTAGTAAACTTTGTTACACTCGACCAGGGGACTTTGTTATACTCCACCAGGGACTTTTTTATACTCGATCAGGGGATATGTTATACTCGATGAGGGGACTTTGTTATACTCGGTTCAGGGGACTTTGTTATACTCGTCCAGCGGGCTTTGTTATACTAGGATCAGGGGACTTTGTTATGCTCGATGAGGGGACTCTGTCTTACTCGATCAGGGCCCCTTTTTATACTCGACCAGGGGAATTTGTTATAATCGATTAGGGGACTCTGTTATGCTCGATCTAGGGACTTTTTTAAACTGGGCCAGGACACGTTGTTATACTCGATCAAGAGATATGTTATACTGGACCAGGGGACTTTTTTATACTTGACCAATGGACTTTGTTATACTCGATGAGGGGCCTTTGTTATACTCGATCAGGGGACTTTGTTATACTCGAGCAAGGGACTTTTTTATACTCGATCAGGGGACTTTTTTATACTCGACCAGAGGACTTTGTTATATTCGATTAGGGGACTTTGTTATACTCGACCAGGGGACTTTTTTATACTTGACCAATGGACTTTGTTATACTCAATGAGGGGCCTTTGTTATACTCGATCAGGGGAATTGTTATACACGACCAGGGTACTTTGTTATACGCGATCAGGGGACTTTTATATACTCGACCAGAGGACTTTGTTATAATCGATCAGGGGATATGTTATACTCGATCAGGGGACTTTGTTATACTCAACCAGAGTACTTTGTTATACTCGATCAGGGGACTTTTTTATACTCAATCAGGGTACTTTGTTATACTCGATTAGGGGCCTTTGTTATACTAGACCAGGGGACTTTGTTATACTCGATCAGGGGACTTTGTTATACTCGACCAGGGGACTTTGTTATACTCGATCAGGGAATATGTTATACTCGATCAGGGCACTTTGTTATACTGGATCAGGGGACTTGATCAGGGGACTTTGTCATACTCGATCTGTGGACTTTCCTATATTTGACCAATGGACTTTGCTATACTCTATGAGGGGCCTTTGTTATACTTGATCAGGGGACTTTGTTATACTTGATTTGGGGACTTTTTTATACTCGATCAGGGGACTTTGTTACACTGGACCAGGGGACATTTTTATACTCGATTAGGGGACTTTGTTATTCTCGATCAGGGGACTTTTGTTACACTCGATCAGGGAACTTTGTTATACTCGACCAGGGACCTTTGTTATACTCGATAAGGGGAATTTGTTATACTCGATAAGGGGACTTTGTTAGACTCGAACAGGCGACTTTGTTATACTCGACCAGGGGACTTTGTTATACTCGATTAGGCGGCTTTGTTATACTCGATCAGGGGACTTTCTTATACTCGATGAGGAGGCTTTGTTATACTCCTTCAGTGGACTTTGCTACACTCGACCAGGGTACTTTGTTATACTCGAGTAGGCGGCTTTGGTATACTCGATTAGGGGACTTTGTTATACTCGATCAGGGGATTTTGTCTTACTCGATCAGGGCCTTTTTTATACTCGACCAGGGGACTTTGTTATACTGGGCCATGAGACTTTGTAATATTCGATCAGGGAACTTTGTTATACTCCTCCAGGGGGCTTTGTTATACTCGATTAGGGGACTTTGTTATACTTGATCAGGGGACTTTGTCTTACTCGATCAGTCCCTTTGCTATACTCGACCAGGGGACTTTGTTATACTCGATTAGAAAACTTTGTTATACTCGACCAGGGGACTTTGTTATAATCCACCAGGGACTTTTTTATACTCGATCAGGGGATATGTTTTACTCGATAAGGGGACTTTGTTATATTCGGTTCAGGGGACTTTGTTATGCTCGATCAGGGGACTTTGTCTTACTCAATCAGGGCCCTTTGTTATACTCGACCAGGGGACTTTGTTATAATCGATTAGGGGACTTTGTTACGCTCGATCTGGGGACTTTGTTAAACTGGGCCAGGAGATGTTGTTATACTCTATCAGGGGATATGTTATGCTTGATCAGGGGACTTTGTTATACTGGACCAGGGGCTTTGTTATACTTGATTAGGGGACTTTGTTATACTCGATGAGGGAACTTTGTTATACTCGTCTAGGGGGCTTTGTTATACTCGATCAGGGGACTTTGTTATACTCGATTAGGGAACTTTGGTATGCTCGATCTAGGGACTTTGTTATACTGGGCCAGGGAACTTTTTTATACTCGATCAGAGGACTTTGTTACACTGGACCAGGGGACATTTTTATACTCGATGAGGGGACTTTGTTATACTTAATAAGGGGACTTTTGTTACACTCGATCAGTGGACTTTGTTATACTCGACCAGGGGCCTTTGTTATACTCGATCAGGAGACTTTGTTATACTCGATTAGGGGCCTTTGTGATACTCGATCAGGTGACTTTGTTATACTCCACCAGGGACTTTGTTATATTCGATCAGGGGATATGTTATACTTGATCAGGGGACTTTGTTATACACGATCAGGGGTCTTTGTTATACTCGTCCACGGGGCTTTGTTATACTCGATCAGGGGACTTTGTTATACTCGATCAGGGGACTTTGTCTCAGACGATCAGGGCCTTTGTTATACTCGACCTGGGGACTTTGTTATATTCGATCAGGGGATATGTTATACTTGATCAGGGGACTTTGTTATACACGATCAGGGGTCTTTGTTATACTCGTCCACGGGGCTTTGTTATACTCGATCAGGGGACTTTGTTATACTCGATCAGGGGACTTTGTCTCATTCGATCAGGGCCTTTGTTATACTCGACCTGGGGACTTTGTTATAATCGATCAGGGGACTTTGTTACTCTCGATCTAGGGACTTTGTTATACTGGGCCAGGAGACTTTGTAATAGTCGATCAGGGGATATGTTATACTCGATCATGGGACTTTGTTATACTCGACCAGGGGACTTTGTTATACTCGATTAGGAGACTTTGTTATACTCGATCAGGGGACTTTGTTATACTCGATTAGGGGCCTATTTTGGACTCGATGAGGGGCCTTTGTAATACTCGATCAGGAGACTTTGTTATACTCGATCAGAGGACTTCCTTATACTCGAGCAGGGGGCTTTGTTATATTCGATCAGGGGACTTTGTTATACTCGATCAGGAGGCTTTGTTATACTTGATCATAGGACTTTGCTATACTCGACCAGGGGACTTTGTTATACACGATGAGGGGACTTTGTTATACTCGCCCAGGGGACTTTTTTATACTTGACCAATGGACTTTCTTATACTCGATGAGGGCCCTTTGTTATACTCGATCAGGAAACTTTGTTATACTCATCCAGGGGTTTTTGTTATACTCGATCAGGGGACTTTGTTATACTCGATAAGGGGACTTTGTCTTACTCGATCAGGGGTCTTTGGTATGCTCGATTTAGGGACTTTGTTATTGTGGGCAAGAGGACTTTTTTATACTCGATCAGGGGACTTTGTTACACTGGTCCAGAGGATCATTTTTATATTCGATTAGGGGACTTTTGTTACACTCGATCAGGGGACTTTGTTATACTCGACCAGGGGCCTTTATTATACTCGATTAGGGGACTTTGTTATACTCGATATGGGGACTTTGTTATACTCGATAAGGGGAATTTGTTATACTCGAAAAGGGGACTTTGTTAGACTCGAACAAGGGACTTTGTTATACTCGACCAGGGGACTTTGTTATACTCGATTAGGCGGCTTTGTTATACTCGTTCAGGGGACTTTCTTATACTCGATGAGGGGCCTTTGTTATACTCGATTAGGGGCCTTTGTTTTACTAGATCAGGGGACTTTGTTATACTCGATTAGAGGCCTTTTTTGGACTCGATTAGGGGACTTTGTTATACTCGAGCAGGGGGCTTTGTTATACTCGATTAGGGGACTTTGTTATACTCGATCAGGAGTCTTTGTTGTACTCGGTCAGGGGACTTTACTCTACTCGACCAGGGGGCATTGTTATACTCGACCAGGGGGCTTTGTTATACTCGATTAGGGGACTTTGTTATAATCGATCAGGAGGCTTTGTTTTATTCGATGAGGGGACTTTGCTATACTTGACTAGGGGACTTTGTTATACTCGAACAGGGGGCTTTGTTATACTCGACCAGAGAACTTTTTTATACTTGACCAATGAACTTTGTTATACTCGATGAGGGGCCTATATTATACTCGATTAGGGGACTTTGTTTTACTCGATCAGGAGGCTTTGTTATACTCGATCAGGGGACTATGTTATACTCGATCAGGGGACTTTGTTATGCTGGACCAGGGGACTTTGTTATACTCGATCAGGGGACTTTGTTATACTCGATCAGGGGACTTTGGTATACTCGTCTAGGGGGCTTTTTTATACTCGATCAGGGGACTTTGTTATACTCGATCAGAGGACTTTGTCTTACATGATCAGGGCCCTTTGCTATACTCGACCAGGGGACTTTGTTATAATCGATCAGGGGACTTTGTTATGCTCGATATGGGGACTTTGTTATACCGGGCCAGGGGACTTTTTTGTACTCGATCAGGGGACTTTGTTATACTGGACCAGAGGATTTTTTTATACTCAATCAAGGGACTTTGTTATACTCGATCACTGGACTTTTGTTATACTCGATCAGGGGACTTTTTTATACTCGACCAGAGGCCTTTGTTATACTCGATCAGGGGACTTTGTTGTACTCGATAAGGGGACTTTGTTATACTCGATAAGGGCAATATGTTATACTCGATAAGGGGATCTAATGTTAGACTCGAACAGGGGACTTTGTTATACTCGACCAGGGGACATTGTTATACTCGATCAGGGGATATGTTATACATGATCAGGGGACTTTGTTATACTCGATCAGGGGACTTTGTTATACTTGATCAGAGGACTTTGTTATACTCGACCAGACGCCTTTGTTATACTCGATCAGGGGACTTTGTTATACTCGATAAGGGGACTTTGCTATACTCGATAAGAGGGAATATGTTATTCTCGATAAGGGGATTTAATGATAGACTCGAACTGGGGACTTTGTTATACTCGACCAAGGACTTTGTTATATTCGATCAGGGGATATGTTATACTCGATCAGAGAACTTTGTTATACTCGATCAGGGGACTTTGTTATACTTGATTAGGGGACTTTGATATACTCGATCAGGGGACTTTGTTGTACTTGATCAGAGGACTTTGTTATATTCGACCAGGGGCCTTTGTTATGCTCGATTTGAAAACTTTGTTATACTCGACCAGGGGACTTTGTTATACTCCACCAGGGACTTGTTATACTCGATCAGGGGATATGTTATACTCGATCAGGGGACTTTGTTATACTCGGTTCAGGGGACTTTGTTATACTCGATCTGGGGACTGAGTTATACTCGATCAGGAAACTTTGTTATACTCATCCAGGGGGTTTTGTTATACTCGATCATGGGACTTTGTTATACTCGATAAGGGGACTTTGTCTTACTCGATCAGGGCCCTTTGCTATACTCGACCAGGGGACTTTGTTATAATTGATCCAGGGGTCTTTGTTATGCTCGATCTAGGGACTTTGTTATTCTGGGCAAGGGGACTTTTTTATACTCGATCAGGGGACTTTGTTACACTGGTCCAGAGGAAATTTTTATACTCGATTAGGGGACTTTGTAATACTCGATTAGGGGACTTTTGTTACACTCGATCAGGGGACTTTGTTACACTCGACCAGGGGCCTTTATTATACTCGATTAGGGGACTT
Organism: Homarus americanus; assembly: GCF_018991925.1. Taxonomy (NCBI): domain Eukaryota; kingdom Metazoa; phylum Arthropoda; class Malacostraca; order Decapoda; family Nephropidae; genus Homarus; species Homarus americanus. Next base: position 2,400 of record NW_024731516.1, on the reverse strand, counting down.
TGTTATACTCGATATGGGGACTTTGTTATACTCGATAAGGGGAATTTGTTATACTCGATAAGGGGACTTTGTTAGACTCGAACAGGGACTTTGTTATACTCGACCAGGGGACTTTGTTATACTCGATTAGGCGGCTTTCTTATACTCGATCAGGTGACTTTGTTATACTCGATAAGGGGCCTTTGTTATACTCGATCAGGGGCCTTTGTTATACTAGATCAGGGGACTTTGTTATACTCGATAAGAGGCCTTTTTTGGACTCGATTAGGGGACTTTGTTATACTCGAGCAGGGGGCTTTGTTATACTCGATCAGGAGGCTTTGTTGTACTCGGTCAGGGGACTTTACTATACTCGACCAGGGGACATTGTTATACTCGACCAGGGGGCTTTGTTATACTCGATAAGGGGACTTTGTTATAATCGATCAGGAGGCTTTATTTTATTCGATCAGGGGACTTTGCTATACTTGACTAGGGGACTTTGTTATACTCGAACAGGGGGCTTTGTTATACTGGACCAGAGAACTTTTTTATACTTGACCAATGAACTTTGTTATACTCGATGAGGGGCCTTTGTTATACTCGATTAGGGGACTTTGTTATATTCGATTAGGAGGCTTTGTTTTACTCGATCAGGGGACTTTGTTATACTCGATCAGGGGACTTTGTTATACTGGACCAGGGGACTTTGTTATACTCGATCAGGGGACTTTGTTATACTCGATCAGGGGACTTTGTTATACTCGTCTAAGGGGCTTTTTTATACTCGATCAGGGGACTTTGTTATACTCGATCAAAGGACTTTGTCTTACATGATGAGGGCCCTTTGCTATACTCGACCAGGGGACTTTGTTATAATCGATCAGGGGACTTTGTTATGCTCGATATGGGGACTTTGTTATACCGGGCCAGGGGACTTTTTTGTACTCGATCAGGGGAATTTGTTATACTGGACCAGAGGATTTTTTTATACTCGATCAAGGGACTTTGTTATACTCGATCAGGGGACTTTGCTATAATCGATCAGGGAAATTTGGTATGCTTGATCTAGGGAATTTGTTATACTGGGCCAGGGAACTTTTTTATACTCGGTCAGGGGACTTTGTTACACTGGACCAGGGGACATTTTTATACTCGATCAGGGGACTTTGTTATACTTGATCAGGGGACTTTTGTTACACTCGATCAGGGGACTTTGTTATACTCGACCAGGGGCCTTTGTTATACTCGATCAGGGGACTTTGTTATACGCGATCAGGAGACTTTGTTTTACTCGATTAGGGGCCTTTGTGATACTCGATCAGGGGACTTTCTTATACTCCACCAGGGACTTTCTTATATTCGATCAGGGGATATGTAATACTCGATCAGGGGACTTTGTTATACACGATCAGGGATGTTTGTTATACTCGTCCAGGGGGCTTTGTTATACTCGATAAGGGGACTTTGTTATACTCGATCAGGGGACTTTGTCTCATTCGATCAGGGCCTTTGTTATACTCGACCTGGGGACTTTGTTATAATCGATCAGGGACTTTGTTACTCTCGATCTAGGGACTTTGTTATACTGGGCCAGGAGACTTTGTAATAGTCGATCAGGGGATATGTTATACTCGATCATGGGACTTTGTTATACTCGACCAGGGGACTTTGTTATACTCGATTAGGAGACTTTGTTATACTCGATCAGGGGACTTTGTTATACTCGTCCAGGGGCTTTGTTATACATGAGATCAGGGGACTTTGTTATACCTGATAAGGGGGACTTTGTTATACTCTCGATCATGGACTTTGTTATGCTCGATATGGGGGATTCTCTTTGTTATACTCGAGCAGGGGACTTTGTCATACTCGACCAGAGGACTTTGTTATACTCGATCAGAGGATAGGTTATACTCGATCAGGCGACTTTGTTATACTCGATCAGGGGACTTTGTTATACTTGATTCGGGGACTTTGTTATACTCGATCAGGGGACTTTGTTACACTGGACCAGGGGACATTTTTATGCTCGATTAGGGGACTTTGTTATTCTCGATCAGGGGACTTTTGTTAAACTCGATCAAGAACTTTGTTATACTCGACCAGGGGCCTTTGTTATACTCGATTAGGGGACTTTGTTATACTCGAATAAGGGGACTTTGTTATACTCGATAAGGGGAATTTGTTATACTCGATAAGGGGACTTTGTTAGACTCGAACAGGGGACTTTGTTATACTCGACCAGGGGACTTTGTTATACTCGATTTGGCGGCTTTGTTATACTCGATCAGGGGACCTTCTTATACTCGATGTGGGGCCTTTGTTATACTCGATGAGGGGCCTTTGTTATACTAGATGAGGGGACTTTGTTATACTCGATTAGAGGCCTTTTTTGGACTCAATCAGGGGATTTTGTTA
>NW_024731515.1:0-20924 GCF_018991925.1 Homarus americanus | reverse complement strand
GGCACCTGCCCCTCTACATGAAGGGTGGACGACACACAACCATCCTTCTGTGTCCTGGATGGCGGCACCTGCCCCTCTACATGAAGGGTGAACGACACACAACCATCCTACTGTGTCCTGAATGGTGGCACCTGCCCCTCTACATGAAGGGTGGACGACACACAACCATCCTTCTGGGTCCTGGATGGTGGCCCCTGCCCCCCCTACATGAAGGGTGGACGACACACAACCATCCTTCTGTGTCCTGGATGGGGGCACCTGCCCCCCTACATGAAGGGTGGACGACACACAACCATCCTTCTATGTCTAGGATGGCGGCACCTACCCCCCTACATGAAGGGTGGACGACACACAACCATCCTTCTATGTCCTGGATGGCGGCACCTGCCCCCCTACAAGAAGGGTGGAAGACACACAACCATCCTTCTGTGTCCTCGATGGTGGCACCTGCCCCCCTACATGAAGGGTGGACGACACACAACCATCCTATGTCCAGGATGCAGGCACTTCACCCCTACACATGAAGGGTGGACGACACACAACCATCCTTCTATGTCCTGGATGGCGGCACCTGCTCCCCTACATGAAGGGTGGACGACACACAACCATCCTTTTGTGACCTGGATGGTGGCACCTGCCACCCTACATGACAGTTGGAAGACACACAACCATTCTTCTATGTCCTGGATGGTGGCACCTGCCCCCCTACATGAAGGGTGGACGAAACACAACCATCCTTCTGTGTCCTGGATGGTGGCACCTGCCCCCCTACATGAAGGGTGAACGACACACAACCATCCTTCTGTGTCCTGGATGGTGGCACCTGCCCCCGTACATGAAGGGTGGACGACACACAACCATCCTTCTGTGTCCTGTATGGTGGGACCTGACCCCTACATGAAGGGTGGATGACACACAACCATCCTTCTATGTCCAGGATGGCGGCACCTGCCCCCCTACATGAAGGGTGGACGACACACAACCATCCTTCTGTGTCCTGGATGGTGGCACCTGCCCCCCTACATGAAGGGGTACGGCCACACAACCATCCTCTGTGTCCTGATGGCGGCACCTGCCCTCTACATGAAGGGTAGACGACACACAAACCATCCTTCTGTGTCCTGGATGATGGCACCTGCTCCCCACACGAAGGGTGGATACACAAATCCATCCTTCTATGTCCTGGATGGCGGCACCTGCTCCCCCCACACAAAGGGGTGGACGACACACAAACCATTCTTCTGTGTCTTGATGGCGACACGTTGCCCCCCCACATGAAGGGTGGACGACACACAACCATCCTTCTGTGTCCTGGATGGTGGCACCTGCCCCCCTATATGAAGGGTGGACGACACACAACCATCCTTCTGTGTTCTGGATGGTGGCACCTGCCCACCTACATGAAGGGTGGACGACAGGCAACCATCCTTCCGTGTTCTGGATGGTGGCACCTGCCCCCCTACATGAAGGGTGGACGACACGCAACCATCCATCTGTATTCTGGATGCCGCCCCCCCCCACCCCTACATGAAATGTGGACGACACACAACCATCCTTCTGTGTTCTGGATGGCGGCACCTGCCCCTCTACATGAAGGGTGGACGACACACAACCATCCTTTTGTGTCCTGGATGAGGGCACCTGCCCCCCCTACATGAAGGGTGGACGACACGCAACCATCGTTCTGTGTTCTGGATGGTGGCACCTGCCTCCCTACATGAAGGGTGGACGACACACAACCATCCTTTTGAGACCTGGATGGCGGCACCTGCCCCCCCTACATAAAGGGTGGAAGACACACAACCACCCTTCTGTGTCCTGGATGATGGCACCTGCTCCCCTACACGAAGGGTGGACGAAACACAACCATCCTTCTATGTCCTGGATGGCGGCACCTGCTCCCCTACACAAAGGGTGGACGACACACAACCATTCTTCTGTGTCCTGGATGGCGGCACCTGCCCCCCTACACAAAGGGTGGACGACACACAACCATTCTTCTATGTCATGGATGGCGGCACCTGCCCCCCTACATGAAGGGTGGACGACACACAACCATCCTTCTGTGTCCTGGATGGCGGCACCTGCCCCTCTACATGAAGGGTAGACGACACACAACCATCCTTCTGTGTCCTGGATGGCGGCACCTGCCCTCCTACATGAAGGGTGCACAACACACAACCATCCTTCTGTGTCCTAGATGGCGCCCCCACCCCCCCTATATGAAGGGTGGACGACACACAACCATCCTTCTGTGTCCTGGATGGTGGCACCTGCCCCCCTACATGAAGGGTGGACGACACACAACCATCCTTCTATGTCGTGGATGGCGGCACCTGCCCCGCTACATGAAGGGTGGACGACACACAACCATCCTTCTGTGTCCTGGATGGCGGCACCTGCCCCCCTACATGAAAGGTGGACGACACACAACCATCCTTCTGTGTCCTGGATGGTGGTACCTGCCCCCCTACATTAAGGGTGGACGACACACAACCATACTTCTATGTCCAGGATGGCGGCACCTGCCCCCTACATAGCGCTGGGTGTGATGACACAACCATCCTTCAGTCCTGGATGGCACCTGCCCCCCCACACGAAGGGTGACGACACACAACCATCCATCTATGTCCTGGATGGCGGCATTCTCAAATTTCTGCCACAAGGGTGGACGGCACACACAACCATCCTTCTATGTCCTGGATGGTGGCACCGGCCCCCCTACATGAAGGGTGGACGACACACAACCATCCTTCTATGTCCTGGATGGCGGCACCTGCTCCTCTACATGAAGGGTATACGACACACAACCATACTTCTATGTCCAGGATGGCGGCACCTGCCCCCCAACATGAAGGGTGGACGACACCCAACCATCCTTCTGTGTCCTGGATGGTGGCACCTGCTCCCCTACATGAAGGGTGGACGACACACAACCATCCTTCTATGTCCTGGATGGCGGCACCTGCCCCCCTACATGAAGGGTGGACGACACACAACCATCCTTCTATGTCCTGGATGGTGGCACCTGCCCCCCTACACGAAGGGTGGACGACACACAACCATCCTTCTGTGTCCTGGATGGCGGCACCTGCCCCTCTACATGAAGGGTAGACGACACACAACCATCCTTCTGTGTCCTGGATGGCGGCACCTGCCCTCCTACATGAAGGATGGACAACACACAACCATCCTTCTGTGTCATAGATGGCGCCCCCACCCCCCCTATATGAAGGGTGGACGACACACAATCATCCTGTGTCCTGGATGCCCCCACATGAAGGGTGGACACACAACCATCCTTCTGTGTCCTGGATGGTGGCACCTGCCCCCCTACATGAAGGGTGCACGACACACAACCATCCTTCTGTGTCCTGGATGGTGGCACTTGCTCCCCTACATGAAGGGTGAACGACACACAACCATCCTTCTATGTCCTGGATGGCGCCCCCCCTACATGAAGGGTGAACGACACACAACCAGCCTTCTATGTCCTGGATGGCGGCACCTGCCCCCCTACATGAAGGGTGGACGACACACAACCATCCTTCTATGTCCTGGATGGCGCCCCTCACCCCTACATGAAGGGTGGACGACACAAAACCATACTTCTATGTCCTGGATGGCGGCACCTGCCACCCTACATGAAGGGTGGACAACACACAACCATCCTTCTGTGTCCTGGATGGCGGCACCTGCCCCCCTACATGAAGGATGGACGACACACAACCATCCTTCTATGTCCTGGATGGCGGCACCTGCCCCCCTACATGAAAGGTGGATGACACACAACCATCCTTCTGTGTCCTGGATGGCGGCACCTGCCCCCACTACATGAAGGGTGGACGACACACAACCATCCTTCTATGTCCTGGATGGTGGCACCTGCCCCCACATGAAGGCGGACGACACACAACCATCCTCTGTGTCCTGGATGGTAAGTAACGTCTCTATATGAAGCTGCGGACGACACACAACCATCCTTCTATGTCCTGATGGCGGCACCTGCCCCCCACACATGGAGAGGTGCACACACACAACCATCCTTCTGTGTCCTATGGGGCACCTGCCCCCCCCACACATGAAGGCTGGGTGGAACACACACAACCATCCTTCTGTGTCCTCGATGCAGGCACCTGCCCCCCCACATGAAGGGTGAACGACACACAACCATCCTTCTGTGTCCTGGATGGTGGCACCTGCCCCCCTACATGAAGCGTGGACGACACACAACCATCCTTCTGTGTCCTGGATGGTGGCACCTGACCCCTACATGAAGGGTGGACGACACACAACCATCCTTCTATGTCCAGGATGGCGGCACCTACCCCCCTACATGAAAGGTGGACGACACACAACCATCCTTCTATGTCCTGAATGGCGGCACCTGCCCCCCTACATGAAGGGTGGACGACACACAACCATCCTTCTGTGTCCTAGATGGTGGCACTTGCCCCACTACATGAAGGGTGGACGACACACAACCATCCTTCTATGTCCTGGATGGCGACCCCCCCTACATGAAGGGTGGACGACACACAACCAGCCTTCTATGTCCTGGATGGCGGCACCTGCCCCCCTACATGAAGGGTGGACGACACACAACCATCCTTCTATGTCCTGGATGGCGCCCCTCCCCCCTACATGAAGGGTGGACGACACACAACCACCCTTCTGTGTCCTGGATGGTGGCACCTGCCCCCCTACATTTAGGGTGAACGACACACAACCATTCTTCTATGTCCTGGATGGTGGCACCTGCCCCCCTACATGAAGGGTGGACGAAACACAACCATCTTTCTGTGTCCTGGATGGTGGCACCTGACCCCTACATGAAGGGTGGACGACACACTACCATCCTTCTATGTCCAGGATGGCGGCACCTACCCCCCTACATGAAGGGTGGACGACACACAACCATCCTTCTATGTCCTGGATGGCGGCACCTGCCCCCCTAGATGAAGGGTGGAAGACACACAACCATCCTTCTGCGTCCTGGATGGTGGCACCTGCCCCCTTGCTTGAAGGGTGGACGACACACAACCATCCTTCTGTGTCCTGGATGGTGGCACCTGCTCCCCTACATCAAGGGTGGACGACACACAACCATCCTTCTGTGGCCTGGATGGTGGCACTTGCCCCCCTACATGAAGGGTGGACGACAGACAACCATCCTTCTATGTCCTGGATGGTGGCACCTGTCCTCCTACATGAAGGGTGGACGACACACTACCATCCTTCTGTGTCCTGGATGGTGGCACCTGCCCCCCTACTAGAAGGGTGGACGACACACAACCATCCTTCTATGTCCTGGACGGTGGCACCTGCCCAGGGTCCTTCATCTCTCCTGGACAACTTAATCCCTCAGGCCCAAATATTAACACAACATTAACTACTTAACTGTTGTTGAAATTATTTACGACACCTGGATGGGTTCACTTGATGTTTCATCTGGTTTCACTTGACGTTTGTGCTCGTGAGGGAGTGTGGCAAATATAGTTGAATGTAAGTGATCGCGGGCCCTTCGTGCCCGGTGAAAGTTTGAACGCTCGTGCTTGGCTAGCGCGCAACCGCCGTCTGGCTGACAGCGTACATCGAATGAGGGTGCGCAAAGTCCGTACACTTGCATAGTTTTCCAGCGTAAATAACATGGTTAATTAATGCCTTCCTAAAGAAACCATCGACATGGGACCAGGTTTGTTCCTCTCTACGAATTTTTTGCGATTTTCCACCAAGTTTGATGAAAAACGATTGTGCCGTTTCCGCTGCCCAGAACAAACACACACACGACTATTCCTATAGTATATTAGACAAGAGATCGTGGGCCCTTCGTGCCCGGTGGCGGGTCAGGTGGTACAGTTTACCAAAGCGTGAAAGTTTGAACGATTGTGCTTGGCTAGCGCACAACCGCCGGCCGGCTGACGGCATACAGTGACATCGTTTTCCAGTGTAAATAACATGGTTAATTAATGCCTTTCTAAAGAAACCATCGACATGGGACCAGGTTTGTTCCACTCTTCGAATTTTTTGCGACTTTTCCACCAAGTTTGATGAAAAACGATTGTGCCGTTTCGGCTGCCCAGAACAGACAGACAGACACACGGCTAGTCCTATAGTATATTCGATATCCATGTAATATATACACCAAGACATTTATAATACACAATGGTCTAGAATATTACGTCGACAATATATATCTAATACTTATATTCCAATACATTCACTGATGTACAGAACAATCTATTGATAACTAACTTTATTTTTATGTGTCATTCTTTGTATCGACTAAATGTATTATATGAACTGTATATTATACTGTATAGCATTAATAATACTCTTGGGAAATATAATTATCAGCACAACATGTCACTTGACAAGATAATAGCTAATTTATAATATGATTTACTTCACGTAATAATAAATACTCAACAATACTGATTGACTTAAGAGCAAAAAGTTTGTACTATTGTAAATAATGATTTGCCGATGGAATGGTCTCTACGTGGAACTCCGGGACTGGTGGAGACAGGGAAGAGACCGACCAGAACTACGGTCACTACGTCAGGATAGAGGAGAAGGAATACAGGGAACTTTGGAGGAAAAACCCGAGAGTATAAGGTCGTGAGTGTGGGTAGAGGCGGGGAGAAGGAGGAGGGACGGAGGGAGAGGGACAGGGGAGGGGGACAGGGGAGGAGGACGGGGGGAGGAGGACGGGGGAGGAGGACGGGGGGGGAGGGACAGGGGAGGAGGGACGGGGAGGAGGGACGGGGAGGAGGGACAGGGAGGAGGGCAGGGAGAAAGAGGAAGGGGAGGAGGGCCGGGGAGGAGGATGGGAGGAAAGGAGAGTAGGGGCGGGGGAGGGAGGAGAAAGGAGGAGGAGGGCAGAATGGAGGAACAGGAAAAAGAGGGGCGGAGGGAGGAGGGGCAGGGGGAGGAGGGAAAGGGGAAGTAGGGGCAGGGCAAGTAGGGGCAAGGGGAGAATGGACGGGGGAAGGAGGGGCGGAGGGAGTCGGAAGGGCAGAGAAGAGTAAGAGGGGCGGAGGTAGTAGGAGGGGCGAGGGGGGAGTAGGAGTCTCATGGATCTTCGTGCACCTCAGTTACCTCCCTCTCATCGCCTCAGTTACCTCCCTCTCATCACCTCAGTTAACTTCCTCTCATCGCCTCGGTTACCTCCCTCTCATCGCCTCAGTTAACTTCCTCTCATCGCCTCAGTTACCTCCCTCTCATCGCCTCAGTTACCTCCCTCTCGTCGCCTCAGTTACCTCCCTTTCATCGCCTCAGTTACCTCCCTCTCATCACCGCCTCCTCCACCTTGGGAGAACAGGCTAAGGCAGTATTAATTCTCCACATAATAATTATCAACAAACTCAGTACCAACAAAACTCAGCTTTAATCAACCGGGTAAACAGACAGTGTATAGAATTAATTGCAGTGTCAAAAATCGTTGGAATAAATATGAATATCTTCTGTATTTATCACATATTATCATGAACAAGCTGTACTGTAAATTAACAAGATATATTTCTAGTTATAAATTCTTCGAAAAAGCAGATATTTGTTTGAAGTCACAATAAAGTTAACACTAATAAAGGAACACCTGAGTGGGGCCGCCATAATAGTTGTTACTGTTTGGGTTGTTCGGGGAGTTGGTTGTTTACTCAGGGGGAAGTTATATTTGGCTAACTTTGACCTTGGAATGATCTTTTATGTGCTTGTAGTTACTGAGTGTCTGTACAGTTGGAGTGGACCTATAAGCTTCCTCATGGATGACGTCTGGACGTAAAACATGACGAATGAAAACAAAACGCTATAAAGAAACACAAGACAGTTAAGAGAAATATATAGAAATACGGACGACAGATAAAACAAAAAAGAAACGAAAAAGGAAATAGAAATAACGTCAGTGGGTGATACCTGACACCACAGCTCGAGGTATTGTTACACAGACTAAAGAATTCAAATAACAGCGAGCAGTTCTTGTTTCAGGACCACATGAGCAGAGACTCTTGTCTGGACAACAGGGAATAAAACAAGTCACTTTACTCACACACTCTCCTCTGGATATTCCATTCCCGGAGGTCAAAGTTCACACACCCCATAAGCGTATATTGAGAGATTCGGGGTTTTAATCTCACAATTTTTCTTTCTTAATATACATAAAAGTTTAAACAAAGAGACCTTGCTACGGTCCCCAAACATCAAGATAGATAAAATTGGATTTAACATTTTGTTTAACATTTTTACAGGAGTCAAAGGTAACGAGACTTGTACAATTTTGGGTCATTAGTTCATCAAAGCCGCAGTCAAGTTCGTTGTTGTGGGAGTGAATGAGGGAGAGATGTTGTATCCACCAGCGAATGTTTGCTGCTGCAATTTACTTCTTAACGTTGTTTACGAAAATTGTCTAATTGTTATCAATACAATATGAATTAAGAGATATTCTTCTTATTAATGACTGACACCATAACTTATGACTGGTAAATCGTCAACATCAATGACATTCAAATATTCAGTTTATTTTCCTAGATGTAGATGAACAATAATAGTGTATCACAGGTTGTCGCAGTGAGCAAGATGTACAGTTGAGGACAAAATTGTCTGAACACTTGGCAATATCTGGCATCAACCTCTGGGCCATATATATATATATATATATATATATATATATATATATATATATATATATATATATATATATATATATATATATATATATATATATATATATATATATATATATATATATATATATATATATATATATATATATATATATATATATATAACAACGCAGCTTTTCATCACATTATGTCGGAACCACAAAATAGAAGAACAAAACTCTTAACACAAATAAAAATCTGATAAAATACGTCAAAACTCCAATCCCCTTCACCTAATGATCCTCAAGTACTTACTGTCAAATGTCCAGGTAATTTTGTCCACACGTGTACAATGAAAGACAAAAGTTGTGTCGTGAAATTTGGTGAAAACATATGCCGAAGGGCTAAAACTTTTGGTGCGCTCTGCCTTGTGGTAGGGCTCTTAGAATGTTTCACGAGTTATATTTTATCTTCGGACAAACAGCGACACGACTTTTGTCTTTGATTGTACATACAAGTGTTGACGCGGAGTAACACAACAATGATAGCCGTCAGAGAGAGATGTGTGTGAGCATAATATTACCGCTAATGGTGAAACACGTGACGGTGATGAGGAAGGATGTGAGGGAGTAATGGAGCCGCTGATGAGGAGTTGTGTGATCGACGGAGGACGCTCGTCAGAACAAGTGAAATTAATGATGAAAATAAAACAATACAGTAAAACGGACACGGTGATAATAATACATGGAATAACAAGCTTAACTCAGTGTACAAGCTTGTGGAGAGAGAAACACAATAATTGTAGACAAAGAGAACAACCCTACTCAGGTAAAATCCCCTTCACAGGTAACACAATGTAGAGGTAACATCAAGGACAGGTAACATCAAGGACAGGTAACACAATGTACAGGTAACACAATGTACAGGTAACACAATGTATAGGTAACACAATGTATAGGTAACATCACGCACAGGTAACACAATGTACAGGTAACACAATGTACAGGTAACACAATGTACAGGTAACACAATGAACACACACAAAAACTATTTGTCCCATTTATCGTTGATAAAATATGACACAATGACGAACAATTCTGATCACTATTTGTGAATCAACCGAACCAAAACTGCTATACAGTGGGTTCATTTCCAGATACATCGGACCCAGGTGGGTAGATAACTTTTTTTTTGTACGAGCAACACAACCCACAACACGAGCAACACTACCCACAACACGAGCAACACTACCCACAACACGGGGGAGTAACACTACCCACAACACAGGGATAACAACAAAACAAATAACGCCAGAGAACTCCATAAATACAAACTTAAATGTTGAATTGTTTTAATGTATTTCGATTTTTCACCTTTTTAAAGTCTTTTAAATTTTAACAAAAGTCATATTCCATGTACGAGATGTTGCTCTGAATAATTAGTGTCCGGTTATTTGGGTTTAATCGTGTATATATTCATTCATTTTACTTTTCACAGTTAAATTTCGCTGATAATGAAGGTAAGGACCATCGCCTGTGTGTGTGAGTTTTTTAAGAATAAAGGTGAACATAATAACACTCATAATCCTTTTACTTGTATTACTAAGGATAAAATTCAAAATAATGATAATAATAATAATAATAATAATAATAATAATAATAATTAACGGTTCCTTTCACAAATTCAGTAACCATACGCTGAAAATATACAGACGGCATAAGAGTTACAGTCCACTCCACTTATAAGCCACACAGAGCGGCCTCGAAATTACGAACTTAAATTTTATTTTCTTTGTTTCTAAAACCAATCCATGCTAATGAGTTTAGAAGTAGGTATTGACTTTACACTTTGGCTGACCACTGATTAATTGCCTGGTTTGTATATTTCGCAAGGTGAGGGAGGGGTGGACCCAGCCAGTCTGTGTGGCTTATGAGTGGTGTGGACTGCACATATATAACAATATAGAACGACAAGGAAGATGGGGTCATTTAACAAGAAATTTCAACAAAGTTACAGTACAAAAGTGAGACTGACAGTAGTAAACACACAGGTTAACTACGAGTGAGTCGGTAGAACCAGGAAGCTTCAGCCGTACTGTAAAATATAATTAATATACCCGGCTCAGGTACAAGAGATATTTGACAACCCAATTAAGGCAGGTGTAGCATGTCGAGGACCAGTTTTTTTCTCCAGTATGAACCACAATTATCGATATGGCTCTCATCCCTGAACGACATCCTATCCTCATTAAGATAACGATGTGAGTGGTACCAGATTTAGGTAAAAGGCTTTGAAAATACCCAGAAAATACCCAGAACGTCTTTATATTCCACCTTATCTAGACGCAACCAAAATATTCACCAATAAGGCTTAATCATCTGAAGCAGAAGTAGACCGTGGTAGAAAAACTAAGATATTATGAGACTAAAGGCAGTGAGTGACGGAGAGAAGATTTATAACCAGAAAATTGTTCTATGTTTCACTAATGATAATGAAAACTGGCATTAATGGCCTATGACTCCTGACTCAGCAGAGATTTAAGCATCGCGTAATGGAAGTTCGGAGACTGTAGTGAGAGGAGGAGGAGGGAGGAAGAGGAGGAGGAGGAAGAGGAGGAGGAGGAAGAGGAGAAGGAGGAAGAGGAGGAGACAACGGCGGCGGCGGCGATGGTGTTGGCGGTGTCTGACACATGCAGTAAGTACAGTATAATCAGACAGTGAAGAACAGTCGAACTTAAATATTCAAGAGTAGCCAAAAGTTAGTCAATGGTTGTATTAAATCATAGTAGAAAAAATCCGTTATTGATGAAAAAATATTCAGTGAAGCCAACAAATACTCATGACATGACTAACCCACGAAAAGATAGAAGCCACATAATGATAAAGTCATTTATTTGAGTGAAATAAAAAAGAGAAATAAAAGTTTGGAATAAATCTCAACCTGAGTATAAAAGATGGAGTTGTGAGCTACACTTCTCGTAGACTTCACAGAACAGACAACCAGTTCATCAGGAATTCCATCTAATGAAGAACACTAATGGGAAGGTAAAAAAAAATCCATTTCGTTTTAGGGAACAAACAACTCTTACTGCGGGATGTATCTGTGTCCATAATGATCTCAGATTGATGCAGAGGAGAATTAAACCTGATACAGTGGGGTATGCTATAACGAATCTGGTGGTTCTAGAACCTTGTTCGTTATAGCATTCGTTCGTTATAGGATTAATCCGTTCCAGGCCCCCAAATACAACCACTTAACACTGAAAATATAATATAAAATTGTAAAAATTGTAAAAAAGTGCATAAATATGCATCTAAACCCCTGAAATAAAGAATATCATTAATACTTATAATAAAAAAACAATAAATTAGTATAAAAAAAAATTTTTTTTTTAAATAATGTTAGTTGTAGGAGTTTCGTTCGCTATAGCATTCTCAATTTTATAGGTAAAACCGTTCGTTTTAGGAATATTCATAGTAGGATCCGTTCGTTATACCCCACTGTAGTATAAATTGAGACTGATGTTGATCAAGTTAGACTAGGAATAATACGATACGTTAATCGGTTAGTAAGTTTAACACTAATTATTCAAACAAAAAGTCAACTTAAAATATAAACAATAAAACTAGTTATCAAAATTACTGAAAACCCCCAAAAATCTTACAAAAAACAAGCAAATAATACATAAAAGCAATCAAAGATGAAAAAAATAAATGATGAATTTCGGAAAGCAATTCAGAAATACCTCACGGAAAATAATTTAAAACAATATCTCCGTCAAATAATCCTCGCACAAACTTATAATTGAACAATTCTCATCTTATCAGCTTTAGTCTTAAGTTTCTTCTTTCTACTGTATTAGTTATTCAATTTCACATTTGCATTCAATACATATGCCAACATGAATAAGCTTCTTTAAATCTAAAAAATAATCTTCACCTAATATTGTCTATTCAATAATTATAAAAACTCTTGTCATCTGGTTTGGTTTCTTGTTGCATCCTATTCAGTTTGTTACATTCATTCCAGAAAGTATCATTACGGAGGGGATATGTTTTGGAGCTAGTGTTTTATGTGTCTTTAGGAAAGGATGTGACAGCATATAAAGTAGCAGGGAGTAAACAGAAGTAGGAGCATGGAAGACAAGGAGTAGGAGCAGGGAGGATCCCCAGCCCGAGAATTGCTGTTCGACACCACAACCGCATCCAGCCCATACGTGCACGAATTGATCGCTATAAGAACAGCCCAGTCCCAACCATTGTAAAAATTATCAATAACTTGTAATAAACCAGTGTATTCACTCCCAGTAAATACTACTTCTGGCACTGTCACTATGTTGAAATGCACTGTAGTTTGAGCTTTTCCCCATCTAGTTATTATAAATCTTATTTGTATCACTTATGTTACTTGTATATTATTTGTAATTCGAAACCCATTCCCCAAATATGTAACTGTATATTTTCAGCCTTCTGGCTGCCAAGCTCTTTCAATAAACCGTTAATTATTATTATTATTATACGTAGGAGCAGGGAGGGCAAGGAGCAGTAGACAGGAAGCAGTGTCTTGCCAAATTTACTACATCACCTGCACACTCACCTGCTGGTCCTCCCACTCTCCACTAATGAGAACTATCATGTGTCGCACCTGTATGACACATCACTGCCTAAATATACATATCCCTAGTTCACACCTCATATACTCGAACACGCTGGGGAGCTTCAATTATAGGTTAGACAGATATATGAGCGATAGGTGTTAGGTGTAAACGGGACTGCTTATAGTATAGGCCAATAGACCCGTTTCAGTTTTTTCCATTCTTATGTTCTTATGTTATCCTTAATCTGTTCCAGACATTCCCGAAATTTCAGTCCATAATTGGGATGGGAGGCAGACATGGATTATGCGTATCCCGGGTATCTTGTGTCGCCTCTTGAGAATCAGTAAAATGTAGCTAAGATGTCGTGTGGAACAATATTGTAAAAGAGTTCACGCTCATGATCTTTGACTTTAAATATTATATGACAAATCCGGGCTGCTGATGTTGACCTGTGGAACGTGATGGTCATTTAGAAAATAAATAAATACACTGCGAGTTACTTAAAGACATTCGTTTAACAAATAAAGGAGATGAAATTAACGTGAAAGGTTGATATCTTAAACTATAGTTAGAGAATTGAAGAAATAAGATAAGAGTGGGCGGGGCAAGAGAGATCCTTACGAGACTGACACAAAACAAAGTCCAAATATTTAGTAGAAAGACGAGACTGGCCAAGGAAGGCCTAAGACAGAAGACCTTAATTGAAAACACCTGGTTGTGGACTGACACAGGTACAGATGGTCTACATATACACACATTTACACGTGTCTTATTTTCAGACCATCTAAGTACACCCACCTAAAAAGTATTCGGCACCCGTGTCATATTGTATCACGCCGTAAGGGTGCCGAATCATTTTTTATTGGGTGCACAACTTATTGGCACACATCGGGATGGCCTCTCTGGCCGGTTTGTACTGTACTGTACTCCCACTAAAAATGATTCGGCACCCTTACGGCGTGATACAATATGACCACACACACACACACACACACTTAAGATAACTGTAATTTATTTTTAGTTTCATTTTATTTCTTCTCACATCGCTAAACGTTTTCACATTTGTCAGTCTTTTAGTTTACAGGAAAATAACTTTAGTTTACAGGAAAATAACTTTAGTTTACAGGAAAATAACTTATTTCACAACCATATTCTCTTCTCCATGTATGAAGAGTAATTCACAATTTACTGGACCAATTTTCACCAAACGCGTCGTTCAAATCAGTTAACCTCCATCTCCGCAAAGCTCTTCCAGCGTGTTTACATTGGATCACCTGAAGCATCTCCACCCCAGCACCTTATATCACCAGAAGATCAACCACCCTAACGCTAACTGAACCTATCCTAACCTAACATATGCTATCCTATCCTAACCTAGCATAACTTAACCTATCCTAACCTAGCATATCCTAACCTAGCGTAACCTAACCTATCCTAACTTAGCATAACCAAACCTATCCTAACCTGACATAACCAAACCTATCCTAACCTAACCTATCCTAACATAACCTAACCTAGCATAACTAAGCCTAAATTATCCTAACCAAGCATAACCTATCGTAAACTAGCATGACCAAGCCTAACTTATCCTAACCTAACATAACCTACCCTAGCATAACCTAGCCTAACTTATCCTACCCAAACATAACCTAACCTAACCTCATCTAACCCTCTCATCTCATCCCCCCAAATAGTATTAGGGTGGTTAATATTTAGGTGACATAAGCTGCTGGAGTGGAGATTCTTCAGGTGATCCTTAATAACTAATGACCTGTGTCCTTATAAATACAAACACCAAGGAGGTTGAATGGAGACAAACAGCATCCAGACTAAGAAGTTGAGTCACGACCCAACTCTTACACTAATCTCTTCCAGCATTTCTTACCCGACAAACCTTCTCACGTGTTTTTTTAATCTTTACAAAATATACAGTTTATATCCGTGAGACTAGAAAATCTGTACCTGCAGTTTATCGTCGTTTAAAGGCAACTTGTAATTATAATTTTTTTTTTATTCAGAACACTAACAATCGCCAAGCGCTAACCGTCCACCTCCTCACCCTTCTGACCCACAGGTAAATACGTCCCTCTGTTACCTTCCCCTCCTATTCATTTCTTACATTCGTGTCAGTACAAATTCATCATCCTCTTCTTTTACCTGACGCGAGAAAATGAGACCCGGTAATTACCATGTTATTTGGGTGACACTCTTCGTTCTGTGACGACACAACTAATATTACGTCATCAGTGAAATTTGGTGTATAAAAACGGTGATGCATCAAGAGACGTTGTTTAGGGTTGAGATGGCAAGTAACGGGAGAGAGAGAGTTATAAACAAACACATTAGGACTGAGCGATACTTTGGGACGGAGAGACAATGAGATGGAGAGACAATGAGATGGAGAGACGTTAAGAGTGAGAGCTGGGAAGAGTGAGATATGCGAAACATGAGAGTTGAAATGGATGAGACAATCAGCTTGAGTGTGGAAAGGTGAGAGAACAAGAGACAAACCGTGTATGAGTGACAATGGGTGCGAGAGGTGGTGGGTAAGGGTGTGCCCAAGCTCTATAGAAGAGGAGGGCGTCCCAGACCTGAGCCAAAATGCGACCCAGCTCGAGCATGACGTCACTGGTAGAGAGGTCGAGAGACCCGGTGTCCTCAGTCACATAATGCCCGCTAATTGTGTTGTGTTTGGGTGTAATTCTTGGTTCAAACGAGAGGGGAATATACACTTCCATACACTTCCTAAAGATGAAGAACTAAGATACAGTGGGTTAACCTCTTCAAGAGAAAAGACAACATTAATACTGCTAATGCTTGGATATGCTCGGTGGGCATTGAACAGCTGCCAGAGGCGGACAGAAACTGCAGTCCATTGTAAAAGTAGTTTGATAACTATTGATTATGAATTTTATATATTTTTCACAAATTTACCATAAGTTTAACACTAGAGATTCGGTAAATAATGTCAGAAGCAAATAAAACTGTGCCGTGGTAGTGTTGTGTAATGAATTGGAAAATCTATCAGAGTCTGGTAATAAATTTTCAGGGCACTCCCCCTTCTTCCTCTCCCCTTTTCCCCACTCCCTCTCCTCCTCTCATTAAGAACATAACAATGGAGGAAACATTCATCGGGTCTAATGGCCCATACTAGGCTGCCCGTTTACACCCAACCCATATCGCTCACGTGTCATGTGAGGTTATAAGAACACAAGAACATAACGAGTCTGCAATAGGCCGGTTGTCATGTGCATGGCAGCTCCTGTCAGGAGTTACAACCACCCTATATCTTCCATGAATCTATCTAGCCTCCTTTTAAAACTTTCCAGCGTTCCAGCACTTACTACAAAGTTGCTAAGCTTGTTCCACTCGTCCACCACCCTATTTGTGAACCAGTTCCTTCCTATCTCCCTCCTAAACCTAAACTTATCCAACTTAAATCCGTTGCTACGAGTCCTATCCTGCTCGGATATTATAAGAACTTTAACTATATCACCCACTTAAATACTTCTATCATATCTCCCCGCACTCTTCGTCTTTCTAGGGAATGCAAGTTTAGTTTCTTTAACCTATCTTGATATGGAAGGTTTCTAAGTCCCTGAATAATTTTCGTCATTCTTCGCTACATCGACTCCAGTGAATTGATATTCATTCTATAATAAGGGCACCAGGAGTGAACAGCATAATCGAGGTGCGGCCTGACTAGCGCAAGGTATAATTGCAATATGACCTCCGCACTCTTATTACTTACACTTCTATATATAAAACCTAATACTCTGTTTGCCTTATTTCGAACATTAACGCACTGTTTTCTAGGCCGAAGGTCCGGGCTTACGAGTACCCCTAAATCTCTTTCACAAGTCGACTTCTCTAGGTTGATGTTGTTAAGGCTGTATACGTTGACAGTATTTGTTCTTCCAATATTAAATACGCTGCACTGCCATTTTTCTGACCACTCCTGCAGTTTATTTAAATCCTCCTGTAGTGCATTTGCATCCTGCCCTGAATTAATCTGCCGCCCTATTTTGGTGTCATCCGTAAACTTGCTTATGTCACTGTTGACCCCAGTATCTACAGTGTAGATAATGAACAAGAGTGGGACCAGTACTGACCCCTGGGGAACCCCACTAGTTACACAGTCCCACTCAGATTAAAACCATCTACGCTGACCCTCTATGTTCTATCGGTGAGCCATGATTTTATCCAATTTAAAATTTCCCCTCGATACCATGAGCCTTAACTTTTCTCAGAAGCCTCTGATGTGGTACTCTGTCAAACGCTTTGCTAAAGTCTAAGTAAATAACATCGTAATTTTCGTCATTATCTACTACCTCATAGACTTTCCTAAAAAACATCAGCAGATTTGTTAAGACAAGATTTTCCCTTTGTAAATCCATGTTAAGAGTCGTAGATTAATTTGTTTTTCTCTAAATGCGATCGGATGCTATTTGCTATAATCGATTCAAGAAATTTCCCACTACTGACATCAAACTAATCGGCCGGTAATTTGACGCTGAGGCTCTGTCTCCCTTTTTGAATATGGGTACTACATTTGCCTGTCTCCACAACTCTGGCACAACTCCGGTGTCTAATGATTTTGTAAATAGATTTACGAAGGGTCCGCTAATTTGTTCCTTTCATTCTTTCAAAACTCAAGGGAAAATTTCATCCGGCCCTGGGGATTTTGTCTTCTTTAATTTATTTATCTTCTTAAGAACATCCTCTTTTCTGATAGTGACATTCTTTAATTTCTCTTCTTCATTTCCCCTAAATATCAGTTCCACCTCTGGCGTTTCCTCGTGAATTTCTTCTGTGAAAACTGATAAGAAGTAGCTGTTTAATGCTTTGCTTATTTTTTCATTATCATCGATCAACTTCCTCCCTCTGTGACTTTAAAGGCCGCACTTTGTCCTGGACCTTTGTCCGATATACCTGGAAAAATCTCTTGGGATTCGCCTTGGATTCTCTTGCTATCCTGATTTCGTAGGCCCTCTTTGCCTTCCGTACATTTTTCTTAACATTCCTAGATAGTTTATTATACCTATCTCAGAGATGCTCCTCCCCTCCCTTAAATTTCTTATCTTTCTTTATTCCTATGTCATGTTTAAGTTTTTTGGTCATCCACTTTAGCTCATTCTTATTTGACCAAATTTTTCTGTATGGTATATTTTGTTCCTGTGCTTTACATAATATACTAGTGAATTTAGTATAGTCGTCATCGACTGTTGTGTCGCTGGTGGCCTCACCAATTCCTACTGGAGACTGACCTAACCGTTCCCAGGTGACCTCACCTAGGTACCTTCTCAACCCCTCATAATCCGCCGATCGAAAGTCTGGGACTCTGACCATATTGTCATTATTTTTAGTTTCCAAATTTAGGGTAAACCTGATTTCTCTGTGATCACTGTTCCCTAGTTCTTCCCCTATTGTGATATCTCTGATAATATTTTCTTTATTTGTTAATACTAGGTCTAATATATTGTCACCTCTAGAAGGTTCTGTAATTAGTTGTTTTAAAAATTGTCCTGTACTGCGTCTAGGAAGTCTTCAGATTCATAGTCACCTATAATGTTGTCCCAGTCAATATTTCTGAAGTTGAAAACCCCCATAATGCTGTCCTACTCATTTCCTGCCATATGGGCTGAGCTGCTTCTTTCCCAAGACTTGGGGGCCTGTAAATCACTCCCATAATTAGTTTTTCGCTTCCTTCTGCCATTTCTACCCATACAGATTCAGTTCCTATTTCACCCCTTTATTGTATTATTAATGCAACATTTTAATGTATCCCTGACGAAGAGTGCGACCCCTCCCCCCTTCCTACCTTCCCTGCCCATGAGAAAAAGGTTGTACCCTTCTATGTGATACTCAGATAAAAAGTTCTTGCTCGCCAGATTCATCCAGGTTTAGGTGAGTGCTATGACGTCTACATTCTCGTTACATACAACTGCTCTCAGCAAGTCTATTTTATTTCTAATGTTCCTACTGTTTGTATAGTATACATTTAAACCTACCCTTCCCTGGTCCTGTTTTACCCATTGTCCTGAGTAACCACTTCTACTCCCCAGGAACTGCTTGCTGTTTTACTCCCGCTTACCTTGACCTCTATCTACTGGCGAAACCTCCACTTAGGAGTGACAATTTCACCCTCCAGGGATGCAGACAACGTCTTTACCCCCGCGCGAGACAAGTGTACCCCGTCACGACTGTACAGGTAGTCGTTGCCATAGAATCGTCGCCAGTTATCAATGAATGCCCAACTGCCCAACCACTGCTTACACATTTTTTTTCCAGTCGGCAATTTATAGCAATTGCCTTGGACAGCCTTTCACCGCCAACTCCTCTTCTAGGCAAGACACCACTACTATCGGGATCCCTCCCCTATCTCTAACCTTCCCTAGCGGCTCCCTATACCTCTTGTAAAGTTCCTCACTCCTAACCTTTGCTATGTCGTTGCCTCCTACACTAAGACACACTTCTGGATTGGTACCTTCCCCTGACAAGACTATCTATCCTCTCAGCTACATGCCCTATCCCAGCCCCAGGAAAACACACCCTAGTCCTACGTTTCCTATCTCTTGCACAACAAGTCCTATCTAAGAACTTCACCTCACGTCTACATTATTAATATAATGAGCACAACAGGGAGGAAAGATTATCCTGTAGGCAATTGTACATAGTTACGTCTCTCTCTCTCTCTCTCTCTCTCTCTCTCTCTCTCTCTCTCTCTCTCTCTCTGCCCTATTGGACATAGGAACATTAATAGTTGCAGACAAGTCAGATGAAGAGAGACCAGTTCTGATCACTGAGGATCTACAACGTCAACTGGATGAGGTAAGGAGGGAGAGAGATGTTCCTCTCACTGATAAAAAAAGAGGATGGGAGAAGGAGATGATTTATTTGCATGGCCAAAGAGAAAATGCTTTTATTAAGGCTACTGCTACGACTAATGATGTTTTTAGTAGTTATTTGTTCTCTTCTCAAGTGAATTTTTTCTCAACTGTCCCTGTAATATACTGGTGTGAGGAGGATATCAGTCGAGTACTGACCTTTCGCAGCTTAAGCCCCGAAAGCTTATCGCTATTTGACGGATAAAAGTCTATTACCGTTCCCATCTATCAGTACACTGCATCGTTGGAGTCTAAGCTCAATGTGGAACCAGGTGTGTTGCATGCACTTCTGCAACTGTTGTATCATAAATGTGAGTCTATGGGTGACTGTAAACGTCTACGTGTTTTATCTTTTGATGAAACAAGTGTCAGTGAAGATAACACTTGTCTTGTGAGGTCATAACTACTGTCACATCACTCACACCTGGAGGCAAAGGCAGCACCTGTGATCACCTGCTCTGACTACCCCCTCCCCCCATAATCTGTTGTCAGTGACTAACACTTATCATATGAAGTCATAACTCCTGTCACCTCATGTCTACATTATTAGTATAATAGACGAACAGGGAGGAAAAGAACTCCTGTAGGCAACTGTATATATAATTGTAATTACACTATCTTAAGCTGCAGTTATTTAAATACATGACTATAACTGAAATACATTGTTTTTCTTTTAACCTTTCCTTCTGTGTATCACCCACCACACTGACTGGTGTCCTTAGCTAAAGTTATATGCAAGATTAAACTCTCTATTAGTATTATTTTCTATGTGAGATACTGAGATAACAAAGTATAGTATATAGAACCATAAAATGTTCTGTTTATAAGGGGTGAGAGGTA
>NW_024731514.1:0-9000 GCF_018991925.1 Homarus americanus | reverse complement strand
GAGAGTAAGCACAGCCACGGAGAGTTAACACAGTCACGGAGAGTTTACACAGTCACGGAGAGTTAACACAGCCACGGAGAGTTTACACAGTCACGGAGAGTTAACACAGCCACGGAGAGTTAGCAAAGTCACGGAGAATTAACACAGTCACGGAGAGTTAGCACATCCATGGAGAATTAACACAGTCACGGAGAGTTAGCACAGTCACGGAGAATTAACACAGTTACGGAGAGTAAACACAGCCACGGAGAGTTAGCACAGCCAGGGAGAGTTAACACAGTCACGGAGAATTAACACAGTTACGGAGAGTTAACACAGTCACGGAGAGTTAGCACAGTCACGGAGAAGTAGCACAGCCACAGAGAGTTAGCACATCCACGGAGAGTTAACACAGTCACGGAGAATTAACACAGTCACGGAGGGTTAACACAGTTACGGAGAGTAAGCACAGCCACAGAGAGTTAACACAGTCACGGAGAGAGTTAGCACAGTCACGGAGAAGTAGCACAGCCACAGAGAGTTAGTACATCCATGGAGAGTTAACACAGCCACGGAGAACAATTAACATACAGTTACGGAGAGTAAACACAGCCACGGAGAAGGAAGTACAGTCACGGAGAAGTAGCACAGCCACAGAGAGTTAGCATCCACGGAGAGTTAACACAGTCACGGAGAATTAACACAGTTACGGAGAGTAAACACAGCCACGGAGAGTTAGCACAGTCACGGTGAGAAGTAGCACAGCTACTGAGAGCTAGCACAGTCACGGAGATGTAGCACAGCCAGGGAGAGTTTACACAGTCACGGAGAATTAACACAGTTACGGAGAGTAAACACAGCCACGGAGAAGTAGCACAGCCACGGAGAGTTAGCACAGTCACGGAAAAGTAGCACAGCCACGGAGAGCTAGCACAGTCACGGAGAGTTAGCACAGCCAGGAGAGTTAGCACAGTCAC
This sequence comes from Homarus americanus, assembly GCF_018991925.1. Lineage (NCBI taxonomy): Eukaryota > Metazoa > Arthropoda > Malacostraca > Decapoda > Nephropidae > Homarus > Homarus americanus. The sequence continues at coordinate 8,044 of NW_024731514.1, read as the reverse complement.
GGAGAAGTAGCACAGCCACGGGAGAGCTAGCACAGCCACGAGAGTTAGCACAGCCAGGAAGAGTTTACACAGTCACGGAGAATTAGCACAGCCAAGGAGAGTTAGTACAGCCACGGAGAGTAAGCACAGCCAGAGAGTTAGCACATCCACGGAGAGTTAACACAGCAGTCACGGAGAATTAACACAGTTGCGGAGAGTAAACACAGCCACGGGAGAGTTAACATAGTCACGGAGAATTAACACAGTTACGGAGAGTAAACACAGCCACGAGAGTTAACATGAGCCATGAGAATTAACACAGTTATGGGAGAGTAAACACAGCCACGGAGAGTTAACACAGCCACGGAGAATTAACAAGAAGTTGGCTGGAGAGTAAACACAGCCACGGAGAGTTAACACAGTCACGGAGAATTAACACAGTTGCGGAGAGTAAACACAGCCACGGAGAGTTAACACAGCCACGGAGAATTAACACAGTTACGGAGAGTAAACACAGCCACAGAGAGTTAGCACAGTCACGGAGAGTTAACACAGCCTCAGAGAGTTAACACAGTCATGGAGAATTAACACAGTTACGGAGAGTAAACACAGCCACGGAGAGTTAGCACATCCACGGAAAATTAACACAGTTACGGAGAGTAAACACAGCCACGGAGAGTTAGCACAGTCACGGAGAGTTAACACAGCTGCGGAAGTTAACACAACCCACCGGAGATTAACACAGCCGCGAAATTAACACAGCCACGGAAGTTACTTACAGCCCGCGGTTAACACAGCCACGGAGAGTTAACACAGCCACGGAGAGTTAACACAGCCACGGAGAGTTAACACAGCCACGGAGAGTTAACACAGCCACGGAGAGTTAACACAGCCACGGAGAGTTAACACAAAGAAGAAAGACTAAATATACAAATAAAAATACTATCTAATAATAATAGATGTAAATAAAATAACAAAATAAACCAATACAAATACAATCAATAACAAATATAAATAAAATAAATTACTAAACCAATAAAAACTACAACTAATAACAGTAGTAAATAAAATCTCTTATAAAAACGACTCTACAATTACCTATACAGTATTTTATGAGCTTCTCTCAGGCCCCAAAATTACAACGTTGTTTAACTAATGTTTCAGGCACGAGGCCTAAAAATATAAACATTATGTGAAGAGAAAAAAATTGTGGCCTGGAAAATATTGTGTTTTTTATGTTCATAATTTTTTAATTATTTTATGAAAATGGCCGCACTACCAAATGGGTGATAATATATTATTTATGTTATAAAATCTTTTACCGTTCCTAGCCATATTACACCACTACGCTACAACACTACTGACACACACACACACACACACACACACACATATATATATATATATATATATATATATATATATATATATATATATATATATATATATATATATATATATATATATATATATTAAGTTTAAACTACAAATAATTCTTCAGTTTCGCTAAATAAAACAAGTTGTTCTCACTGCGGTAAAGCAGCTTTAGTCTAAATTCCGTAATAATAAAGCGATTCGATTTTGTTACTCTTGTGTGTCCCGAAGTTGGTGGCCGGCTCATAACACTGCTCAGTTTACTCCTCTACCGCCCGCGTTTAGGGAATCTATGCAGTTACTTACGCATGAATGAAAACTGACGAGCGTCGAGTTAACACTGTTGCACTTATTACAGTGTTGTTGAACAAGTGGTCAGTACGGTAGGGTCATGAACACAGGTTAACTCGAGGCTCAGCATCACACAACATACTTTGTGGTGTTTTATGGAAACGTGAATATTTCACATTGATTGAGTGTCAGACAAGCTGTACACTGCTCGTTTTTCATTAGAAAGTATAGCGATATATTTATTTTTTAGCCCTGGACGAGACAAAAGCTCAGATCCATAAGTATTATCAGCGACACAAGTTATTTGACTACTAACTGTGGCAGCAGCCTCGGGAACTGACACATGTTTTGTTTTACCGATACTTACTAACCTTTTAATAGTATTACTCTTTTATTCTGATGTTTTATTTATCATCGTTTAGTTAATTGGTTTTCATCACTTGTCAGTCATTAAAACTTCATCTAAAACCAATGATTTATATTACGGTCAAGCGTGATAAATGGTACATATACACTACTCGTAATGTGGAACAGTGGACACAACTGACCTAACTGAGGGACAATAAAGTACAGAGACACGACGAGCAGAAGGTCAAGTAACATGTTAAGGACAAGATGAGGTCAGTAGACTAACTCCTTCACTACGGCGACGCCACTTTTAGCATTTTATTTGACTAACGCCAGACCATTTTATTCAGTAGAGAGAGGCCCCCGTACAGTACATAAGCTGATAGCTATTCCTTCTACGACAAGCAATAATAAAAAAGTAGTTTGAGAAAGTTTAATAAAAAAGTGACAGCTATTACGAAATTACTGATCATTGTATAAAGAACTCGAGAAATGTCCTGCTATAATGGAAGAAGAGAAGAATTGTTGTTGGGTGACCAGCTTAGATATATCCGAGTTACAGTGTGTATTCTACAATGACGACCTGCGGTGCATTGGTCATCATGCTCGCCTCGCAAGCGAGCGGACCCAGGCAGGGTGAAACAATGGGCATGTTTCTTTACGCCATTTGCCTCTGTTTACCCAGCTTTAATTGGGGACCTGGATGTTAATCGATTTGCGTATCGTGTTACGGGGTAATGGTTAGCCAATGCAGTTGGCAAGTTGTCCGGTCTTCTCGGACTATTCCTTGACACTGGGTCATGCAGCTCGTTAACTTAGGGTGTGGTTGTTGTGCTGGCGACAGCTTCTACACCTTAAACAAATTCACGCCTAGGTGGCCCTTGGACCCGCCATCCTCGCTACAGGAGGAGCAACAATTAATATTATTCTATAATGGTAAGGCTTAAGAAGAGAGTATATGAGACTTTTAACGACACCAAGTGAAATACATGATGGGTAAATATAGTACTAATAAATTACCTGTACGAGACTTGACTCACTCAACACAGCGGGCACTGAGAGGGAAGATGAAGTGTAACACGGAAATAATAATTCATAATACAAGTAACACCATTGGAGTCTGACCTAAGAACAATAAAATAAGAATAAATAAAAAATAAATTATAACATACAAGTAATGTATTGTACTGTGGTTAGTGCAGCGCAGCGTACTTAATATTGGAAGAACAAATTCTGTCATTGTATACAGCCTTAACAACATCAACCTAGAGAAGTCGACTTGTGAAAGAGACCTAGGGGTACTTGTAAGCCCGGACCTACGGCCTAGAAAACAGTGCATTAATGTTCGAAATAAGGCAAACAGAGTACAATTTCTAGACCCCGACTTACGACTACGTGGACTTACGACCGTCGGGACTTACGACCGCCTCAGATATGGATAAAAAAAATTTTAAATGACACACGCATTTTCTATACCGAAACGTTTCCAGTTAATGTAGTCTCCATGTATAATTAGAAAATTATGGGGGGCCCATGTGCATTCAGCTGACTACATTAAAGGTTAAGTGCTCAGTCACACTGTATCCATTCCTTATTATTTATTACTTTCACTGTACTGTATCCATTCATCATTATTCATTACTTTTACTGTACTGTATTTCATTGTAGATTTTTTTTTTTTATCTATATCGCAGACTGCCACCATCGGACTTACGACCTGATTGGTCCCCAACCCCTGCTGTAAAAGTCGGGGTTTAGGTGTATTGCCTATATCGAAGTGTAAGTAACAAGAGCAGAGGTCTTATTGCAACTATATCTTGCGCTAGTCAGGCCACACCTCGATTATGTGGTTCAGTTCTGGTGCCCCTATTATAGAATGGATATAAATTCACTAGAGTCGGTGCAGCGAAGAATGACGAAAATGATTCCGGGACTTAGAAACCTTCCATATCAGGATAGGTTAAAGAAACTAAACTTGCATTCCCTAGAAAGACGAAGAGTGCGGGGAGATATGATAGAAGTATTCAAGTGGGTGAAAGGAATCAATAAAGGTGATATAGATAAAGTTCTTATAATATCCGAGCAGGATAGGACTCGGAACAACGGATTCAAGTTGGATAAGTTTAGGTTTAGGAAGGAGATAGGAAGGAACTGGTTTACAAATAGGGTGGTGGACGAGTGGAACAAGCTTAGCAACTTTGTAGTAAGTGCTGGAACGCTGGAAAGTTTCAAAGGGAGGCTGGATAGATTCATGGATGATAGAGAGTGGTAGTAACTCTCGACAGGAGCTGTCATGCACAGGCCAACCGGCCTATTACAGACTCCTTATTTTCTTATGTTCTTATGTTCTTATGTAAGAGTTGGTCATACAATTACTGAAGAGAAAATCACGATGGAGATTGATAGTCACAATGTGTAAACAGAACTGGTGACAATAACAGACCTGGTGTCAATAATCACCTTTTGAATTGAATTGTAACAGTTTATTTAGCCAGAAAAATACAGATACAGAGTGGATAATAATAACAATATTAACATGGCTGAGCCAGTTGAGTACCTGAGCTCTCTTTGAGGCACCTGATATACTGTATACTATACATTTATCTCAAGGAAGTGTTATGTAACATTTAGTATCATCTGGAATGGTACAAGAGCATGGTAGTAATAAGTACATCTCATAATGTTACCACGGTTATCACTTCAATATTTATTTATTTTATTATTTATTATTGTTATTCTTTATTTATTAGTTTTTTATTTATTTTTTTTAAATTTATTTATACATACATATACACATACCTATGCATATGTACACACACACACATATATATATATATATATATATATATATATATATATATATATATATATATATATATATATATATATATATATATATATATATATATATATATATATATATATATATATAAATTAGAGTGGAATTTAAAAACATAAGTATAATGGGGGAGCAGTACAACCTGGGTTGTACAGTAATAAGATTGAACAAGAGGACAGAGCTTTCAGGATTATGTCTAGTTGACAATTATGTTTATTGCAATGGTAATTACTTATTTATTTACATAATAATTTCCGATAAATCGGATTTGGTGGTACAATGAAAGCAGGTACTGTAAATATAGTAAGTGTTACAAGAAATATTAATACTTCGACAATAGATATTTTTTTAGAGATGATTTAAAGGAAGGGAGCGTAGTCTTTGCTCGGATGGGTGGGGGTAAGTTGTTCCATACCTTCACACCATGATATTTTATGGAGGTCTGGGACTGAGAGGAGCGCATAGGGGGTGGTCTTAGTAGCTCTGGGTGCCTTAAGTTGTATCTCTGATTATTCCGGAACTGGAAGTAATTATTGTCAAGCAAGTGATTGATAGATTTGTAAACAAAGAGGGCACAGCAGTAAGTGTTAATATCTTCGAATTTTAAAAATTTCAATATAGCAAATTTTCGTTTGTGTGATCTGTTTTTTTTTCAAGTAGGTCATTGTCCGTACAACTCTCTTTTGTGCAGTAACCAGAGATTGTGTTTTTGAAGAGCCAGAGGCCCCCCATAGTGTGTGAGAGTGTATCAGGTGTTGGTAAACAGATCATGATAGATTTCTTTCATTGCTGTGAGAGTGAGTGACTGTCGAGTGTGGTACATGATACCGCACTGTTTATTGATTTTACTGTGGATGGCTTGTATGTGGTTTTTCCAGTTAAGTTTCTCATCAACAATAACTCCGAGGAATTTAGTATTTTGTTCGCGTTTGAGGACTATTTTACCAAGGTACAGGGGGTTCAAGTCTGGAGGTAAGTTTTTTCTTCTGTGAAAGATCGTGTAGTGGGTTTTCTCATTTAGGGTCAGTTTATTACGTATTACCCAGGTCCCGACTTTAGTTAATTCAGTGCTCATAGTTCTCATCAAGGAATGGAGGTCTGAATTGCTGGCATAGAGATTACTATCGTCTGCAAATAAGTTGTATTTTATGAGTGAGCTGGCATGGACTATGTCGTTTAAATACAACAAAAACAGTACTGGACCGAGAATTGAACCTTGGGGGACTCCATACAAGATTGGCGAGGAGTCAGATTGGTGGTTATTATAACAGACATACTGCATCCTGTTGGACAGATATGAGGTAAACCAATTGTGGGACAGGTCCCTAACGCCGTAATGTTCAAGCTTTGAAAGGAGGATGGTATGGTCGACAGTATCGAAGGCTTTAGAGAGGCCCAAGAATATACCGACTATGAACTGTCATCAAAGGAATTTAAGATGTCATTAGTAAAGGATAGCAGAGCACTCTCAGTCGACCTTCTAGCTCTAAATCCAAACTGGGAGTCTGTAAAGATGTCATTGGCATTGCAGAAGGAATTTAGTCTATTACATGCTAGCTTTTCCAGTATCTAACTCAAGGCTGGGAGGACTGATATTGGGCGGTAATTCTTGAAGAGACCTTTGTCCCCAGATTTTTTATATGCCGGGTGGACTTTAGCAATTTTCAGTTTATCAGGAAAGACACCACTAGTGAAGGAGGAGTTACAAATGTGGAGGAGAACAGGTAGTAATAAGTGAGCCACTTTCTTAATGATGCTCATTGGTATATTGTCTTCGCCTGCTGCTGCATCTTTGGACATTTTTATGATGGCCAGTAATTCATCTGCTGTGACAGGGGATAAGAATAGTTCATTTTGCTGTCTGTTTTGCAGGTAGGCTCTAAATTCCTCATGGTGATCAGGGATGCTCTCTGCAAGATTTTTCCCAACATTAATAAAATATTCATTGAAGTGGTTGGCAATGAGAGAGGGTTCCGTTATAACTGAATCGTTTATCATAAAAGCTGAGTGGGAGGCCGAAGGCTGAGTGTTCCTGTTCTTAATAGAATTTATGACATTCCAGGTTTTCTTACTAACGCCTGATGCTGACTGGAGCTTATTTGTATAATAGTTACGTCTGGCATTTCTAACTGATACTTCGGTAAGCATCACCGAAAGTTATGGGTCTTTTTGTAAATTTCCTTTGGAGTTTGTGTTTTTCCTTTATCATTATCTTAATTTCGCTTGTGATATAGTGTTTGGAAATGGATACAGTTCTCACTGACTTAGTCTTGAGCGGGAAGCATTTATCAAAGCAGGCATTGAAGACGCTAGAGAAGTTACAGTTGTTCACGTTAGGGTTGTTGGAGGCATAGACAAGATCCCAGTTAGCATTCATTAGGTTGTTTTCAAAAAGGAGCATGTTGTCGGCGCAGTAGTCTCTGTATTGAATTGAGACTCTACTAGACCTTTCAGGTCTTGTGGCTGTTTTATACATGGCAAAAACTGGGAAGTGATCTGAGATATTGTTATAAATAATTCCACTTGCTAGGTTGTTAGGAGTGTTGCTAGTCCAGATATGATCTATCACAGTGGCAGAGGTGGCAGTTACTCTAGTGGCTTTGGTTATAGTGTTGAAGAAGAGTTTAGAATGACAGGTAGCAAGAAGGTCTAATACTGAGGTGTCGGTTTCTGATTTTAATAGATCAAGGTTGAAATCTCCTGTGATGTAGCAGTCTTTCCTCTCTGAACTTATGATAGAGATAAGCTCCGAAAATTTTTCAAGAAAATTCCTTACATTAGTGTGGGGTCTTCTGTAGATTATCCCTACTAGGATATTTCGTGTGTCGTTACGTAATTCAATGAAAACACTCTCCATGTACTCCTCCTGAACCTTTAAATCATCTCTTACAGAAGTGTTATAATTGATATCAACATATAGGGCGACACCACCACTGTGTCGTGACGTGTTGACGCAGTGTCTATTATAATTAGGAATGTTATACAAATGGTCAATATCGTTAGTGAGTTTGGTATCACAAAATCCAAGTACATCAAATTTGTGGGCAATAGAAGATAAACACTGATCTAAAAAGGTATCTAGATGAAGGGGAATACTGCTGATGTTATGGCTAATCAAGGAGAAGGAATGAGGTAGTAGGAGAGTAGAACTAAACTCCAGGGAGTCAGGAAAGTAATAGTTACAGTTTGGGTTGGTGTAACCCAGTGAGTTTT